>NC_051068.1:73004681-73037829 GCF_004664715.2 Peromyscus leucopus
CTCAGAATCTCTGACCCTGTGTAAGGTCCACTAGAAGCCTCTGTGGCTACCGCATTCTGTAGCTTCCACTGTTTCAGAGTCTACTTGGTATGCCAGCACTGGGTCATGAGCCAGGGAGTGTCTACCTGTGTCTTATGGCAGTGTTCTCAATCGGTTCACCAACATAGACTGGGTCTCTCTCTCTCTCTCTTTTTTAAAAGCTCCACCAACCCTTGGGCAAATAAATCTGTTATACAGGTAAATCCCAAAGATATTCTGATGCTGAGTCTCCTACACTATTTAATGCCACAGCCCAGAATTACCAAGCCACAGCTCAGAACTACACTCTGAGGCTTTTGAGTCATTTTCAGTTCTGGGCCTCATGTTTGCATCAAGATGGAATCCAAAAGGTTTTCCTACCAGCAGATCTCTCATGTAAATAATTTGTCTTTTCCAAGTCAGTATACCATGAAAGACAAGGAGAAGATGTTCTTTTAAGTCTAGTCCTTGGCAATATATTTACATATATTTAATACAATAATTTCAGTATTTCATTCCCAGTAAAGAGAATCCTCCCAATTGTTTTTCCACCAATGGATAGAGAAGCTGCCACAAAGTCAAATTTTCTATTATTCCTCAAAACCAAATTTAAGTCTCTATATCCTGAATTTTAAAAATGTGTAAATGTACAAACCAGTTCTATTAAAGACAGGGGCAATACGTGAGCAAAAGAAAACTGACTGAAGACTGAGAATCCTGGAGAACATTAGCTTGGAGGAAAGTGGGGAGCACACTATTTTGAGGTGAGATAAACTAACTCACAAATTAATTGGTGCAGGCAGTATCCATCCTGCAGAGCCTTTTATAGACAGTGTGGCTCCTTCTGCAAAAAAGGCCAGGCACAGAGAGCCAAATAAATGCTTCCTAACGCAATGTGCGCTCTACTGCTCAATAGTGGACAAGTGCAGAGTCAAGCTGGCACAAAACACTTCTTTCCTGTCATACTTTATTATCTAAAATAAAAGTAATGTTTGCATCATTTTTTTTGTTGTTGTTTTTTCGAGACAGGATTTCTCTGTGTAGCTTTGTGCCTTCCCTGGAACTCACTCTGTAGCCCAGGCTGGCCTCAAACTCACAGAGATCCGCCTGGCTCTACCTCCCGAGTGCTGGGATTGAAGGCGTGCGACACCACTGCTGGCTTGTTTTGTTTTTAAAAATCATTTTAAAGCCATCTTTTCTGTTTCCTCTTTAGGAGAGACTAAATTGAGTCCTGCCTATTCTTCCTAATCTAGCATTAGGAAGCCACAATAACTACACAGAGGAACTGAAGCTGATGTGATGTTAAGAATACACCTCTTGTTTGGAAGGAGTAAGGTAACTAACTTCCTGAGTGAAGAAGGGCAGGGGGAGAGTATTGAGTGACTTAGGAGAGAACCACAGGAGGAAAGGGGGAAGCTAAGAGAGGAAAGGAGAGGAAGGGGAGGAGAGGGAGAGGAGGAGGGGGCCTCAGGAGAACATCTACAGGAGCATCATCTCTGGAGAGGACAGAGCAATTTTCATGGTGTTAACTGCACACTCTGAGGCTGTCCCTCCTGGACCATGCTGCTGTCCTCAGATGACCCCACTCTTCCATTCATTATCTACACCACAGCTCTGTGTGAGTCTGGCAGAGTGGTTAGGAGAAGCTTTGCTGCCCTAGTCCCACAGCAGGGCTCTGGAGGAGACATTTTTAAAGGTTTGAGACAAACATCAAAAGTGATTACAGCAGTGACTGTGACACTCCAGGAATCACTTGTGCCTCTCACAGATAAGCAGTACTGGGAACTGAGAGTCCTGCCATTCACAGCATTCCAGATCACAGGGTGAGAGAGGAGGACAGACAGGCTCACTGACTGACAGCTACATGGTACACGGATCATCCTTATCTTTGCTATTGTTTCTTACATTATGAAACAATGCATTACTAAACTCAAATTTAAAGTTAATTTACACAAACTGAATATACACTTTCCTTTTGCTTCTAGTGTGTCTGAGACATGGTCTCATATCTCCCAGACTGGACTAAAGATGACTGTGTACCCCAAGATAATCCCAAACTTTTTCTGAACCTCCTTCCTTCACCTCCTGAGTGCTAGGATTACAGACTGCAACACCATGCCTAGTTCTATACGGTACTGGAGGTCAAATCCAAGGCTCTCTGTTTGCTAGGAGAACTCTACCAACTGTCTCCATTCCTGCTTCTGCTTCTGTTATTAATGTAGACACTGAAAACATACTGGAAGATGTTTCAAGAGGAGTATTAACAAGAATAGAGGGTTTCTGTGTATCAAAACTAATCCTGGCTTGAGAAATGGATGGCTCAGTGGATGAACGAAACTGCTACACAAGCAACATGAGTTTGATCCCCAACACCTACATAAAATCATGGCCATACATACTTGATATTGCCAGGCTATAAGAGGCAGAGATAGGAAGTCACTGGGGCTTGCTGCCCATGCCTAACTGCAGTTCATTGAGAGATCCTGACTCAAGGGAAAAGGGGGGAGAGGAGTGATAGAACAGGACACCTGACAGCCTCCTCTGGCTTTAGAGTGCACACTCGTGTATGTATTTGCACATACATATGCATATTCTTCACCCATCAGACTAGCAAAGACTGCACATGCTCAATACTGGCAAAATTACAAGCATAATACTCTCTGGACAACAATCAAGAATTGGTTACCAGAGCTCTAAATATCTTCATAACCTCTGATCTATGAATTTGACTTCTGGAATGGATTATGAAGAAATGATATTAAATGAGGTCAAAGATTTAAATGCACAGTTGTTCACTAAAGCACCATTTATAAGAGCAAGCCAAGTGTCTAATATTGTTAGAATGATTAGGGAAATTAGAGTGAGTCCATACAGTGGACCATAAAGTCACTATTAAAAATGATAGACACCAGAAGTTTTTACTGAGGGTTGAGAGATGGCCCAGTAGCTAAAAGTAGACATTGTTCTTGCAGAGGACCTACAGGTGGGGTGGTTGGGAAGCAGGGGTCATAACCACCTGTAGTACCAGCTCCAGGGGATCTGATGCCTCTGGCCTCCATAGTAACAATATTCTTGTACATATAAACATAATTAAAACTGAATTATTTTTGAAGTTTTTAACAACATACAAAAGCTTTTTAAAGTTATCATTACTATTTTTGTGTGATGTGTGTGTGGGGTATTTGTTTGTAATATGTGTCTGGTGCGTGGAGTGTGTGTATGCCTGATGTGTGTGTGTGTGTGTTGTGTGTGTGTGTGTGTGTGTGTGTGTGGTGTATGAGAGATGTGGGTGGGGACATTTTTAGTTTGGTTACTATTGCTGTGATGAAACATCATGACCAAAGCAAGTTGGGAGGAAAGGGTTTATTCAGCTTACATTTCCATATTGCAGTTCACCATCAAAGGAAGCCAGGACAGGCACTCAAGCAAGGCAGGAACCTGAAGGTAGCAGTGGACGTAGAGGCCATGGAGGGGTGCTGTTTACTGGCCTATTCATCATGGCTTGTGTTCAGCTTGCTTTCTTATAGAACCCAGGACCACCAGCCCAGAGATAGCAGTACCCACAATGGGCTGTGCCCTCCTCCATCAACCACTTATTAAGAAAATGTCCTACAGGCTTGCCTATAGTCTGACCTTATGGAAGCATTTCTCAATTGAAGTTTCCTCCTTTCAGATAACTCTAGTTTGTGTGGCAGGTTGACATAAGACTAGTCAGAACTCTGTGTGTGTTGTGGTGTGTGTGTGTGTGTGTGTGTGTGTGTGAGAGAGAGAGAGAGAGAGAGAGAGAGAGAGAGAGAGAGAGAGAGAGGGAGAGAGAGAGATATGTTGGTGTGCCATGGTACTGCACACATCACACATGTACAGATCAGAGGATAACTGTGTGGAGCTGCGTCTCTGTCCATTTTTACATGGATTCTGGGGATTAAACTCAGGTCATCATGCTTATGTATAAAGTATTTTTTTTCTTGTTCTGAGCTAGCTCACTACCCAATACTGAAAGGTTTTACAAATATTTCTTTTAAAATAAAATTGTAAAATTAGTTTGACTATTGCATGATTTCAAATATATGAAATTTCTTTGTGACTCCCAGAGGGAATATGTTAAAATGTTATCAGTGGTTCCTTTAAAAGAATGGATTGTTTCTCTGCTTCTTTACCGTCATTTTCTCCACCCACCCCCCCTTTTTGGTACTGGTTCGGGGAGGAGGGGACAATATCTCCTTCTGTAGCCCAGGCTGGCTTGGAACTCACCATGTAGGCTAGGATGGCCTTGAACTGTCAATAATATTCCTCTTGCCTCAATTTCCCAAGTGCTGGGACTGAAGTCATGAAACATTTGCCCAGCTGAAAGTGTTATTTATAATCAGAACAAAAAGAAAAATATTTCACACAAAAATAATATTGAATGCACCAAGAACCTTTGGGGAGATGATGAATTAAAGTCTGGAGTGTGAAATTTACAAACTGAGTTGGAGAATTTTGTGTAGTCTGAAGAGGACATGGTTTCAAAGATGATGCAATGTGTCATGACTGAAGGATATAAGAAGCTAATGGGAAGGGCTGTGGCAAGCTAAACAACACAAATCTGAAACATAAGAGAAAACAATTATATGGGACTGAAATATATCAAGTATGTTGTTTCTGCCATTTTTAGACTTGAGTTCATGATCCTAAAATAAAACACGTTATCTTTGGACGTTTATAGGGACAATAACTTACTCATAAAATAGGCAAATTAAGAGAAAAAGCACGTATGTGAGTTTTTTCCCCCACAGATTATGCCATAGGGCTGCATTTCTCAAACTGTGATCCTTGGACCAGCAATGCCACCTGATAACCTGCTTGATGAGAATCCCTGATTCCCACTGTACACCTACTGAATCAAAATTCAGGGAATGGGCTGAAAAGAAAGAGTTACACATACTCTCTGTATTCTCTGTTTGGTTAAACTCTGTGACCACTTCGGTTTTAATAATTTTTTTGTTGTTACCAACTAGTCCATGTGGATGCCTTTCTTATTAAAGAAATATAAAAAATATATATTTGTGTATGGTTTTCCAGGAAAAGCATGGTTGCATTTCAGCTTTCTTTCTACAAGAATATTCATATATGGGCCTGGAGATGGCTTAGAGCTAAGGCATTGGTTGCTCTAACAGAGGACACTGGTTCAGTTCACAGCACCCACATGATGGCTCACAATCTTCTGTAACACTAGTTGCAGGGAATCCAATTGCTTTCTTTTAGCCTCTGAGGGCACCAGACATCAAGTGTTATACATATGTTCAGGCACAACACTCATTCACATAGAGTAAGTAAATCTTAACACACACACACATACACACACATACACAAACACACACACACACACACCACACACACACACACACACACACACAGAAGGAGGGGGCAGTGTCCAATGAATAATGACTCACACCTGTAATTATAGAATGAGAAGGTGAAGGTTTGAGGATCAGGAGTCTGAGCCAGCCTGGGGTATGTCAAACCCTGTCCAGAGACAGAGACAATGAGAGAGAAGAGAGAGAGAGAGAGAGAGAGAGAGAGAGAGAGAGAGAGAGAGGAGAGAGAGAGAAGGATAGGAGGGAGGAGGGGAGAGAGAGAGAGAGAATACACACAGTTAACTTTGTGGAGGTGAGAGTCCCCCAATCACTTCTTCTGTCGAGACTGCACTGGAATTTGGGGCCCAAATCCTGGGTAGGAAATATACTCTTCTGCTGGTCATTGTCTCAGCTTATAAAACTTCCTCCTACTAATACTGAGACTAGGTAGATATTCCTAGCTAGAAAGAATGTAATCCCAAACTCCTTTAAACTAGCCTATACCATAAGGGAAGTATGATGAAACACTGATGATTTTGGATAAAGACAACACTAAATCAGACAGAACCGACAATACAGTATACAGATCATGACTCAATAGTCCAGCACTGAGAAAAACATAAAATAATTTGTAGAGTTTATAATTCATCAACATTAGTTCCTTAGTTGTGGCACATGCTATACAGTAATATTGGATGTAACCTCAGGGAAAACTGTGTGATACATAAAGATTTTTTTTTACTATCTTTATAACTTTTCCATAAATTTAAATTTTTACTAAAACAAAAAGTTGGTCAAAGGATATAGCTCAAGGTATACAAAAGGCCCTGGTTTCCAGTTCCCAGCACTACAAAAAGATGTTAAACTTTTAAATGTACTTTAAAGTTAATTTTCCTAGGCCAGGCTCAAGTTTTCACTCAGACACACCTATAAATGGAACACACTAAAGGACAGTGGCTCTCACTGCTCTCACCAGGTATACTCAGTTTCTCTTTGACCAAAGTAGAAACCAATGCAGAGACACATCTGCCTGATATTTCCTTCTTAGGCTCTTGTATAAAAAAGTACCTTTAATTATATTTGTACATATTTGTAGGGCACAAAATGTCATAATGTACTAATACAATGTGAAAGATTAAATCGAACTGATTAACATATGAATTACTCAATGTCCTTATCTTCTCTTTGTATATAGCTAGCAATGACACCGTTTTAAAACTTGCACCTTTCAAAGAATTTATCCTGCTAGCATATAAAGTGATGGGTTTCACTGTGGCCCTTTCATGAACATATCGTTACACTTTGTTTCTTGTGGTGATATTTTATTTGTGCTCAAATGTGGTGATATTTATTTGTATGTTAATAAAGTTGCCTGGTGATCAGAGGACATAGCCAGCCATAAACAGAAGTCAGACAGTGGTAGCACACGCCCTTAATCCAATCACATGGCAGGCAGAGTCTCTGTGTGTTCAAGGACACAACCAAGCTGGTGACACATGCCTTTAATACCAGTACCAACCATAGAGACCTGAGGTCTGTATAGACAGGCAGTGAGAGGAATGATGTGGCTGGACTGAGAGCAATGAGAAGGCAGAACAGCAAGGCAATAAAGGTGCAGGTTAGATAAGAAGAGGTTGGTTCGGTTCTCTTGAAGCGATGGTGGTGTGGTTGAGCTAAGGTTATTTGGTGGCTATCACTATTGCTCTGATCTCTACGGCTTACACCCCTGTATTTGGTTCTGTGTTTCTTATTTAATAAGACTGTTTAGAAATTCTTCTACAGTTTCTAGTCATTCCTTTGTGATCTTCACCTCTTTTAAAATCATTTTATCTAAAAATGTGTTTCATACAATGATTTGGATTATATTTTTTTCCTTTCCCACCTCTTCCCAGGTCTTTCTCACCTCCTTACCCACCCAACTTCATGCTGTCTGTGAAACAAACAAACAAAAACAAAACAAACAAACACACCCCAAACCAGCCCAGGCAATGACTACTGACAGTTAAGACTTAAAAAGTAGTACTCACTCTTAAGTGAATATTAGATGCAAGCAAAGGAAACCAGGCTACAATCCCAACCCCAGAGAAGCTAGGTAAAGAGGAGGACACTAAGAGGGACATACATGGCTCACCCCAGGAAGGGGAAAGGATTAAGATCTCCTGGGTAAAACTGGAGAGGGGAAGAGTGGGAGGAGATAGGAGGTGGAACATGAGGGCTCTAGATGGCCAGTTGGGGGAGAGACAGGAAGGGGAGCAATGAAAGAGATATCTTGATTCCAAAAGCCAGCTCATGCACTAGGACAGGTCCCAATCCCACTGCCTGGGGCCCCTAAACAGTTCAAACTAAACAACTGTCCTCACTTATCCAGAGGGCCTAGCCCAGTTCCATTGGGTCCTCAGCTATTGGTCCACAGTTCATCTGTTTCCACTAGTTTGGCTAGTTGTCTCTGTACTTTTCCCAATCATGGTCTTGATATCTCTTGCTCATAGAATCCCTCCTCTCTCTTGCCGATGGACTTCTGGAACTCCGCCTGGTCCTGGCCCTGGATCTTTGCATCTGCTTCCATCAGTCACTGATGAGGGTTCTATCATGACAGGGTATTCGGCCATCGATCACCAGAGTAGGTCAGCTCAGGCACCCTCTCGACCATTGCCAGTAGTCTATGGTGGAGTCATCTTGTGGATTCCTGGGGACCTCCCAGCCCTCTGCTTCTCCCTATTCCCATGGTGTCTTCATGGGAGACCTTGGGGAGGTGGGGAATGGGGGGAGCCTTGGGCTAGAAGGAGGGAGGAAAGGGAATCTGAGGTTGATATGTAAAATGAATAGAAAATCTCTTTAATAAAAAAATGATAGGAAAAAAATATAGAGAGAATATCTTGAGAGAGTGACCATTAAGATGGGAGAAATCTGCAGCTAGGGAAAAGCCCAGGTACTCACAGCACTGTCCCCAGCTAAGACTCTTAGCATTGGTGGAGACAGTGCTTTGAACTAGCCTTCCCCCACTGATTGGTGTCTACTCTAATTGCCATCATAGAACCTACATCCAGTGACTGATGGAAGTAGATGCAGAGACCCACAGCCCAGCACTTGGCAAGATCCTGGAGTTCAGCTGAAGAGAGGGAGGAAGGTTTATAGGAGCAAGGGAGGGGGGTTAGGATCATGATGGGGAAAACCACAAAGATAGCTGACCCAAGCTAGTAGGAGCTCATAGACTCTGGACTGGACAGCTGGGGCCTGGAATGGGATCTCACTAGGCCCTCTGAATGTGGGTGAAAGTTGCATTGCTTGATGTGTTTTGTGGGTCCCCTGGCAATGGGACCAGGACTTACCCTGGTACACAAACTGTCTTTTAGAGTACATTATCTATAGTGCCATACCTTACTCAGCCTTGATGCAGGGGGAGGGACTAGGTCCTGCCCCAACTTCGTTATACCAGCATATGTTGACTAACCTACCCAAGGGAAGACTATTACCTGCTATGAGGAGGGGATGGAGTGGATGGAAGATATGGGGGGGAGCAGGAGAAGAGGAGGGAAAGGGACAGGAGTTGGTATGTAAAAGGAAAGAAAAAAATTTTAAATAAAATTATAAAATTAAAAAAAAGACTTAGAAGGTATATGCTTCCTCAAAGGACCACATACCTCTTGGTGGCAAGCTCTGACCCCCAATTTCAGAAGAACTGAGTCAGAGTAGAAAGTTTCCTTGCAGAGATATGTATTCTACCCTCTGATCCACCATGCACATGTCATGTCCCCTACTAGCCTAAAAACTGAAGCAGCAGAGGCCACTATGCAAGGTTCTCCAGCTCAAGAAATGTGCAGCTTTCAGGATTCCTGTACTGACCAAGATGATCAGCCAAAAACTTCAGCATCAAGATACATGGGGATGTGGGATACCTCTAGTTTCAAATCACAGGACCATCTTCTATTTAAAGGCTCTGATTTTGCTACAACATTGTCCTATGGACGTCAGACAATGTAACTTGCTAAGGTAGGTTGTGGCAATACATTTGGGCTGGGAACTATAATTCATTTTTAACCTACAACATAGGCTTGAATCTGAAAAAAATTCAACAGATACCTGAAAGGATCTAGGACACAATGGTGAACTACATAATGGGTATTAACCCTTTTTCTACCTTTCACAGGGTTAGGAAGTAGGTATAGTTTCAAGTTTCTTGACTGTAGAACCTAGACAAGGGTCTTAATCCTTTTCCATCACAAAATTCTCAATAGCAAGCAAAGCCTTTAATACAGAATATACATTTAATGTGTTTAATAAATGTTACTGATTATGGTGGTTTATTATGAGTTTCTTAGGTTTCTCTCTTTTTTTTTTAAATACAAATTATGTTTTATTTGTTAGGTTGTTTTGAATAGAAAAATAGCATGGACAAACCTCATGCAGACACTAAGAGACCACGGATGCCAACCCAGACTATTATACCAGCAAAACTCTCAATCACCATAGGCGGAGTAAACAAAATATTCCAGGATAAAACCAGATTTAATCAATACCTGTCCACAAACCCAGCCCTACAGAAAGCACTAGAAGGAAAATTCAACCCAAAGAAGTTAAACACATCCATGAAAAATCAAGCAATAGATAATCCTACACCAACATACACCACAGAAGGACAACACAACACAACCAAAAAAATAACAGGATTAACAATCACTGGTCATTAATATCCATCAATATCAATGGTCTCAACTCACCTATAAAAAGACACAGGCTAACAGAATGGATAAGAAAACAGGACCCATCCATATGCTGCATACAAGAAACACACCTTAACTCCAAAGACAGACACTACCTCCGAGTAAAGGGCTGGGAAAAGGTTTTCCAAGCAAATGGACCTAAGAAACAAGCTGGTGTAGCTATCCTTATATCTAATAAAATAGACTTCAAACTAAAATCAATCAAAGAGACCAGGATGGACATTACATATTCATCACGGGAAAAATCCACCAAGATGAAGTCTCGATTCTAAACATTTATGCTCCAAATACAAAAGCACCCACATTCATAAAAGAAACACTACTAAAGTTTAAAATGCACATCAAACCCCACACATTAATAGTGGGAGATTTTAACACACCACTCTCACAAAAGATAGATCTACCAGACTGAAACTTAACAAAGAAATAAAGGACCTAACAGATGTTATGACTCAAATGGACCTAATAGATATCTACAGAATATTCATCCTAACACAAAAGAATATACCTTCTTCTCAGCACCCCATGGAACCTTCTCAAAAATTGACCACATGCTTGGACACAAAACAAATCTCAACAGATACAAAAAAATTGAAATAACCTCCTGTATCTTATCAGACCACCATGCCTTAAAGTTAGAACTCAATAACAACAAAAATTATAGAAAACCCACAAACTCATGGAACTGAATAATGCCCACCTGAAACATCAATGGGTCAAGGAAGAAATAAAGACAGAAATTAAAGAGTTCCTAGAATTCAATGAAAATGAAAGTACAACATACCCAAACTTATGGGACACTATGAAAGCAGTGCTAAGAGGAAAATTCATAGCTCTAAATGCACACATAAGAAGATGGAGCAATCCCATACCAATGAATTAACAGCACAACTGAAAGCTCTAGAACAAAAAGAAACAAACTCACCCAGGAGAAATAGACGCCAGGAAATAATCAAATTGAGGCTGAAATCAACGAAATAGAAAACAAGAGAACAATACAAAAAATCAATGAAACAAAGAGTTGGTTCTTTGAAAAAATCAACAAGATAGACAAACCACTAGCCAAATTAACCAAAAGGCAAAGAGAGAGCACCCAAATTCACAAAATCAGAAATGAAAAGGGAGACATAACAACAGACAATGAGGAAATCCAGAGAATCATCAGATCATACTTCAAAAACTGTACTCCACAAAAATGGAAAACCAGGAAGAAATGGACAATTTTCTGGATAAATACCAAATACCAAAATTAAATCAAGACCAGATAAACCATTTAAATAGACCAATAACCCTAAAGAAATAGAAACAGTCATCAAAAGTCTCCCAACTAAAAAAAGCCCAGGACCAGATGGTTTCAGTGCAGAATTTTACCAGACTTTCAAAGTAGAACTAATACCAATCCTCTTCAAAGTGTTCCACACAATAGAAACAGAAGGAACACTACCAAACTCTTTTTATGAGGCTACAATTACCCTGATACCCAAACCACACAAAGATGCAACAAAGAAAGAGAACTACAGACCAATCTCCCTCATGAACATTGATGCAAAAATACTCAACAAAATATTGGCAAACCGAATCCAAGAATACATCAAAACAATCATCCATCACGACCAAGTAGGATTCATCCAGGGATGCAAGGATGGTTCAACATACGGAAATCAGTCAATGTAATACACCATATAAACAAACTGAAAGAAAAAAACCACATGATCATCTCCCTAGATGCTGAAAAAGCCTTTGACAAAATCCAACACCCTTCATGATAAAGGTCTTAGAAAGAATAGGAATACAAGGAACATTTCTAAACATAATAAAAGCAATTTATAGCAAGCCAACAGCAAACATCAAATTAAATGGAGAGAAATCAAAGCGATACCACTAAATTCAGGAACAAGACAAGGCTGTCCACTCTCCCCATATTTATTCAATATAGTGCTAGAAGTTCTAGCTAGAGCAATAAGACAACAAAAGGAGATCAAAGGGATACAAATTGGCAAGGAAGAAGTCAAACTTTCACTATTTGCAGATGATATGATAGTATACATAAGTGACCCCAAAGACTCTACCAGGGAACTTCTACAGCTGATAAACTCCTTCAGTAAAGTGGCAGGATACAAGATCAACTCAAAAAAATCAGTAGCCCTCCTATACACAAATGATAAAAGGGCTGAGAAAGAAGTCAGAGAAACATCACCCTTTACAATAGCCACAAATAATATAAAATACCTTGGGATAACACTAACTAAACAAGTGAAAGACCTTTTTGATAAGAACTTTAAATCTCTAAAGAAAGAAATTGAAGAAGATATCAGAAAATGGAAGGATCTCCCATGCTCATGGATAGGTAGGATTAACATAGTAAAAATGGCAATCTTACCAAAAGCAATCTACAGATTCAATGCAATCCCCATCAAAATCCCAACACAATTCTTCACAGACTTGGAAAGAAAAATACTCAACTTTATATGGAAAAACAAAAGACCCAGGATAGCTAAAAGAATCCTATACGATAAAGCAACCCTTGGAGGCATCACCATCCCGGACCTCAAACTCTACTATAGAGCTATAGTAATAAAAACAGCTTGGTACTGGTACAAAAAACCGACATACGGACCAATGGAATCGAATTGAAGACCCTGACATTAATCCATGCACATATGAACACCTGGTTTTTGACAAAGGAGCCAAAACTATACAATGGAACAAAGAAAGTATCTTCAACAAATGGTGCTGGCATAACTGGATGTCAATATGTAAAAGATTACAAATAGATCCATATCTGTCACCATGCACAAAACTCAAGTCCAAGTGGATCAAAGACCTAAACATAAATCCAGTTACACTAAACTTAATAGAAAAGAAAATAGGAAGCACTCTTGAACGCATTGGCACTGGAGACCATTTCCTAAATAAAACACCAACAGCACAGACCCTGAGCACAACCATTAATAAATGGGACCTCTCAAAACTGAGAAGCTTTTGCAGGCAAAAGACACAGTCAATAAGACAAAAAGACAGCCAACAGATTGGGAAAAGATCTTCACCAACCCCACATCTGACAGAGGATTGATCTCCACAATATATAAAGAACTCAAGAAACTAGACATCAAAGCACTGAACAATCCAATTAAAAAATGGGCTAAAGAGCTAAACAGAGAATTCACAAAACAAGAACTACAAATGGCTGAAAGACATTTAAAGAAATGCTCAACATCCTTAATCATCAGAGAAATGCAAATCAAAACGACTCTGAGATACCACCTTACACCCGTTAGAATGGCTAAGATCAAAAACACCAATGACAACCAATGTTGGAGAGGATGTGGAGCAAAGGGAACACTCCTCCACTGTTGGTGGGAATGTAAACTTGTACAACCACTGTGGAAATCAGTATGGCGGTTTCTCAGAAAATTAGGAATCGAACTACCTCAAGACCCAGCCATACCACTCTTGGGCATATACCCAAAGAATGCTGATACATACCATAAAGATACATGCTCAGCTATGTTCATAGCAGCACTATTTGTAATAGCCAGAACCTGGAAACAACCTAGATGCCCATCAACGGAAGAATGGATGAAAAAAATGTGGTACATATACACAATGGAGTTCTACTCAGCAGAGAAAAACAATGAAAGCATGAAATTTGCAGGCAAATGGATGGAACTAGAAAAAATCATCCTGAGTGAGGTAACCCAAACCCAGAAAGACAGTTATGGTATGTACTCACTCATTGGTGGATTCTAGATATAAAATGAACAATCAGACCACAACCCATAGAACCATAAAGGCTATATATATATAGCATGGAGGTCCCTAGGACGACTGTGGCATATAATAAATTTCAGTTTTACTCAATTATTGAAAAAAAAAATAGCCAAATGAATGGAAACACATGAACTATGAACCAAAGGCTGAGGGGCTCCCAGCTGGATCAGGCCTTCTGAATAGGTGAGACAGTTGATTGGCTTGATCAGTTTGGGAGGCATCTAGGCAGTGGGACCAAGTCCTGTGCTCATTGCATGAATTGGCTGTTTGAAACCAGGAACTTATGCAGGGACACTTGGCTTAGTCAGGAGGAAGGACTGGACCTGCCTGGACTGAGTCTACCAAGTTGATCACAGTCCTCGGGGGAGGACTTGTCCTGGAGGAGGTGGGAATGGAGGGTGGGCTGGGGGTAAGGGAGGGTGTGGGAGGGGGAGAATAGGGGAACCCATGGCTGATATGTAGAACTGAATGGTATTGTAAAATAAAAATATATATCACAAAAAAAAAAACTAACCAGCAGAGGGCACTTTGTGCATCAGATTGTATCTGGGGCAAATGTGTGCATGAGTTTGCAGTGAGGACAATTAATCCTCCCTGGTGTCTCTTTTCAAGTTTGCCTCACTAGACCTGAATTCCATTTGCTGCAGTCACATGCATCAGGCCTCCACTTTGCTGCTAGACTCTTGGAATGTCCCATCATCTTTTCTCATCCATCTGCCCCAGGATGCTTTCCAGGAAGCTGAAGTTAATACTTACTGCTTTCCATAGCGTATTGAGTGGGGCCGGGGCCTGTCCCCTGACTGCCATTATTCATTGCTAAAGCTGACAGTATGTGCTTCCCTCATCCAGCAGGAATACTGCCTCACTTAGCACCTGACCATCTCAGGACACTGTGCACCTTCCACCTAGAGCCCCTACCAAATGTCACATTCTTCTCTCTCTACTAGACTGTAAGTCTGGATCAGGGATGGAAAACAGGGGTCAGGGCCTGGGTTCACCATCAAATACATTTTCTTAGATTTCATACTTCTTTTACTCCAGATTGCATCTCTTTAAAATTAAAGCTCATATCAAACTTTCTGAGGTTCAGATTTCGAAGATGTGTGTACATAGGACTCACACCAAGGGGAAACAGTTGAGTCACTGTAGCCTCCCACCATCTGGTTTAGAAACGGGATCCACACCCAGCTGAGGAGCAGGGGCCACTCCCCTCTTCCTTGAGCTGTGTGGTGTCACTCTGCTGCCCAAAGCTCACACTCCAGTATTTGGAGATCAAGGAACAAGCATTGTCTCTGGACATTCTCCTGCAGGTGGCCTCTTAAACAGACCATCTACTGAACACTTTGCTGGGTCCCCAGAGGCCACCCTTGCCTAGTGTCCATCCCTGTCTGGCACCCAGGACACCCACTGTCTCTCAGCAAACCCTGCTAAGTGGTGTCCAGCCTCCTTACTCACTGGCCCTCCTCCTCCCCCACCTGCACACTCCTCCTTTGCACCATCTCTTGGGCTGTCCTCCCTGCATGGACCCACCTGAGTCTCCTTTAGAGCCCAGCCATGTTTCTGAAGCATTCCCGGACACCTTCTGTTCAACTCCATTCCCTTCCATCATTTGTACATCACACTTAAACCTGTGGGTGAGCACATCTTTGAGCTTCCCTTATTCATTGGCCACAGACTGCAGAATCCAATGGAAAAGAGGAGGAGCTCACAGGCTGGGGCAGCTGCCAATCTTCCTGTGCCTTTACTGCCTCTTTGTGGTGGATTGCATGTAGTACATGGCTCCTGTGCTTAGGAACTATAACTGCTACCCACCAGCAACTCTGTACCCAGACTGAGTAGGTAAGGGGGTGGGGTCTTTGTTATCCAAAGGATTCTAAGGCTTTATGCTTGTCAGGCTAGATGCACAAACCAGGTCACTCTCCTTTATTTCCCTCACCCTTATTAGACCTTGGGAGACTGCTTTCCCCTGAGAAAATGGCCCAGTGAATTCAATGAGGGATTTAAGTTGGCTGAAATCAAGACTGAAGATTCTTTCTCCAACCCCACCATATCCTTTCCTTCTGAGCTAATGGAACAGGCTTGTGGAAGGTGTTCAGTTTACCCGGGGCTCATGGACACTCACTCTGGACAAGCTGCCTGGGGTGTATGAGCTCCAGTCCTCAGCTGCCCACAACCTGGGAGCCAGGTGAGAGCTCTTACTTGTGTCCTTGTGGGTGGTGCCTGAGCATCTCCCCTCCCTCTTATAGAGTGAATGCTGAAGTTACATCCTTAGTGAGTGTCCTCTTACAGAACTGATGGATAAGGAGTCAAAACATAAACATGTAGCCAATTGTGTGTAGAAATCGTCCTTGGAATTTACTTTTACTCCCAGAAACAGGTGGCTCTTCCTTTTATACCATAGAACACTGTCCAATGAGCCAAACTGGGGCTCTCTTGGCCTGGCAGGGCAAAGGAAGCAGAACTGGCTGACAAAGGCAGAGCATCCACTTCCAGATGACCCATTGCTAATGTGAAACCAAGTGGGCTTCCTGAGCTATAGATGGCCTGCTTGAAAATGGAGCTTGTTTCTCTCTCCTGATACTGTAGTAACCAGAAAACACTCTTAGGTTTGGTTTGCTGTATAGAACTTCAGGATGTATTGGTGAAATTATTAAGGCCACTCCATGTAGTTATAAGGAGATTTATTTAATGGCGTAACTTACAAATGAAGGGATAGGTAGGTTGAGGGTTCTGGCAAGGGCGCAGCGTAGTCCAGCGGTGTTCACTGGAGAGCTCTGTCGGTCCAGCTCTAGCGTCCGAGTTCCCAGCAGCAAGAGAGCACAGCATGTCCCTATCTCAGATCTCCAGGGCCCTCCCTTGGCCCAGCCTTGTAGGTGTGACAGTTACTAAAAGCCTCAATTGTAACTTCCAGACCAAAGCTGGAATGGCTACCCACTACAAGGATGGTTTTGTCTCCTGATTCTAGTTCAGGAGTTCAGTCCCAATCAATGTCATCCTATGAACATTAATCAATGTGGGGTGAGAAAGAAGTATTGATGCTGGATGAGACTTTCATGTTGTCTGTGATACCAAAAGGCAGGTGAGTTACTACCCAGTTGTGACACGAGACAGTTTTCTTTCCTCTATACTGTGTCCCCACAGCTCCCTCAGGTTGATGATGTCTGGTTGAGCAGACAGGGCTGTAGCTGAAGTTTTGCTGAAGTTTTCCTGTTTTCTGGCCTGCAGTCAGTCAGTGCAAATCCCTTCCCCTAGTGTCCCCCAAGTAAACACACAGAGACTTATATTACTTATAAACTGTATGGCCATGGCAGACTTCTTGCTCTCTGTTCTTATATCTTAAATTAATACATTTCCATAAATCTATACTTTGCCACTTAGCTTGTGGCTTACTGGTGTCTTACATCATGCTTATCCTCACGGTGGCTGGCTGCATCTCCTTGCCTCAGCCTTCCACCTGCCAGAATTCTCCTCCTCCTTGTCCCACCTACACTATATCCTTCCTGCCTGGCTACTGGCCAATCAGCATTTCATTTGTCAATCAATCATAGCAACATGTATTTACAGCATACAGGACATCCCACAGCACAAGGCCTGGTTCAACTGTGGGTACTGTAGTCCGCTACTGACTCTGTTATCTTGTAGGCCTCAACCCTGTCCTGACTGGCTCCTCTGCTCAGGGAAGCTGGGGGATGAGAGGGAGGAAGGGGAAGGAAAGATGCTAAGGCTATAGAAGGATATGGGCTTAAGACATTGGAAAATGGAGGAAGGACAGGGATAGGCAGCTACATTTATAGGTAGGGATAGCAGACTTTCACATCATAGGCTCAGGAGGAGGTACATTTGGGGGAATTCATTATAAGGAGACTCTCAGGTCATCTCTGATGCCCACAGCCATTTGTCACAAAACTCACAGCCTCCTGGGTACCTCTCAATGCTTGTCCTGGTTCTAGAGAGCCCCACGGATAGTTGGTAAGAAGGGTAAGAAGGAGGATGACTAAGGGAGGCAAGACTCTTCCCTGGAGGAACAGACTATGTTCCAGGGATGTGGTGTACCCACTGACAACCAGTGCAAGCTCCACCATTCAGTGGGAGGAGGTGGGTTTGAATTTCCAAGACAATGAACAAGATGCTGTCTGTGACCTGGTGATGCTGAACTGAGGCACCCCAGGTCAGTCATCTAGTCTGTGCTGGACCCACCTCTATGGGAGTGACATTCTGTTTCTGTTCTGACTATGGCCTTAATTGGGTATAGAAAGGAAAGCTGGAATCAAGATTGACCACACCAACCTCAGGCAAGAAACCCTTTTATTGTTCTTTTCTTTGAGCTTCATGAAGCAATGAGAATATCCTAGACAAGAAATGCTTTGGGACTGTGAGAGGGGAAATGGAAACACTGATGAAATTCTAAGTTACAGGAGGCTCTGGGCAGTTCACCACCAGAAACTGAGCCTTTGGTCACAGCAGCTGAGGCACAGCCTGTGTGACTCTGGGCAAGTGCTCAGGGCAAAAGTTTGGGACTGGGTCAGTGACTGGCAAGGCTTTGGTGACCGGAAGACAAGTTGGCCAGGGAGTCAAAGGGAACTGTAGGAGATGGGTTGTGTCTTAGACCCTTTCTGGAGGATCTGACAACTTCAGGGCCATGTCCCTGCCATGGTCACATCACTGAGTCTTTGTGTTCAGTGTCCCCTTGTACTGCTCCACTAGTGACCCGATCCACTGAGAAGTTTTCTGTCTGGCTTCCTCCCAGCTGACAGGTGGCTCATAGCCCAGATCTCGCTGAGCTTTCTTGTAGGAGAAGGTGATCACACTATTTGTGAATGTGACTGAGCAACGGTTAAAAGGAGGCTGGTAGTTGTAGATTGGACGCAGCAGGAAGCTCACAGTTTCCAACAGGAAAGCAAGCCAGTAGAGCAAGGGCAGAGGAAGGCTCCAACTGGAATCAACGTGGAAGCCCCAGTCCTTGCTCAGGGCATAATGTAAATCAACAAAGCTTTGGTGAGGGGTTTCATCTGAGATGTAGTAGAACTGGCCTTGGATGTTTGGTGACTTCTTGGGGTCTCGTAGGCCCCTGGCTGCCAGAATGTGTGCCCAGGCTGCATTACTCACAAACACTGGGTTGATCACAGAGAATTTGGCAAAATTGTCAAGTGTGCCATTATTCTTGAGTGCTCTATTTACTGCATCTGAAATGTGTTGGCTCCCTTCCCCATAGATGAATGGGAGTCTTAAGGCACAAGTGTGCAAAGTGCCACCATCTTTCAGGGTGCACCCATTGGCTGCCAGCACTGCCTTCTCAGCCATCTTTTTGCTGTATGGGTAAGGATGAGACCATGTGCTTTCATGATTATCTTCTTCGCAGCCATTCTGGATGATCTGCTTATAGGAGTTTGGTCCAGCCACAGACACTGAGCTGCTGTAGATGAAGACTGGGACACTGGCTTCCACACAAGCATCCAACAGGAGCTGAGTACCTGAGTATGGGAAGTTCATCATTTCTGTTAGGAAAGAGGCTGAAGGATCCACTGAGGAGTCAGATTCATCCCCACTTCATCCCCAGTGGAAGGACTGCTACAGATCTAAACACATTCTTACCTGATCTTGACTCAAATTGCCATTCTGTAGCCACAGAATAACCCCCAAATTAAAAGAGGTGACATTTAGATTCTGAAAAACAGGGGATTTCTAGGTTTCTGAGTTTATAGAGCTATCTCTGTCTTTTCCTCTGTCTCTCCCCGAACCTCTGTCCTGGTTAGCTTCTGTTGCTGTGATAAACACCATGACCAAAGGAATGTGGGGAGGGAACAGTTTCTATGGCTTCTATGTTCCCATGGCAGTGTGTCACTGAAGAAAGTCACCCAGGAACAAAGGCAGAAACCATGGAGGAAAGTTCTTTACTGCTTTGCTTCCCATGTGCTCCGCTTGTTTGCCTGTTATACAGGCTTTGAGGGCTCTCTACTGAGGAAAGGTCAGGATCTGGTCCAGAGAGGCAGTGTGTAGGAGCCCAGATGGGAGAAGGGCTCCCACATTTCACCAGAGGGTACTCTTGAGGAGAGAGGGATAAGAGATATTAGATAGAAGGAGAGAGGGGGTGGAAACAGAAACACAGGATAGCCTTGGGTGGGCTTGGGTCATTATTAACCTCTCATCTCCTGTCTCTTCTAAGGGGCTATTTATAGGAGTACCAAGGGGTGGAGCAAAAAACCTCCTCCTAGCTCAGCCAAGTACAGACATTTCCAGCCACCTGGTCACCACACATGTGGTCAAGCAATCCTCTAATGCAGTTCTGCTGGGTAAAGCAAGCTCGGATCTCACTAGGAAATCTTAATGACCCTACAAAGCTCCCCCTTCTTGATATAATAATGCCCCCCCAATATGTCCCTCAGATAGACTGTGCCTGTCTCAGGTCATTCTTGATTAATTTGACATACACAGATTCAAGAAGCTATCAAGAAGAAAGTGGCCCATCTTTGGTTACCAGCCCTGGCAGGAGGGGGTACAGAGCCTAACTTAACTGTGGCCCAGGTCCCTACTAAGATCTTGCAAACATCCACAGAGATCTCCATAGCAGCCACACCTCCCAGTAAAGGAGTAGAGGAGAATAAAAATGGGATATCCCTTTTGGAATAGGTCTAAGTTGACTACAGCAGTCTTAGCTGCACCAAGCTTCTTTTCTAAACCAATACTCTTTGCTAACAGATGTTCAATAAAATTTTCAAGAGACTATTTTGATTCCCAGGAAAAAACAGTCATTTCAAAACACTTCAAAGTATTCACTCATGTAAACAAAATCTATACCAATTATAAAGACACTTACAAACTAACTCCATTGTGGGAGACCTACTCCTACCTAAACAGAAACGGAAGGAGTGGAAACTTCTAGGAAGAAGGCAGGAAAGTTCCCCCTAATTATGATACCTTTTTGCTTAAGTTTTCCAGGGGCCACTGAGACCATAAAATTATATTTTGAGCTATCATTAAAAGTGTTCAAATATATCTGAAGGCAAAAGAGTAATAAAAACAATTCTAGTATGCACACTTTTGACAAACTTACATTCAACATTTACACTTTTTACATTCAACATTTATACATTTTACATTCAATAATTACACTTCTCACAATCAATATTTACATTTTTACATGCTTAATTCAAAAGGAAACTCCAAAGAACTATTTTACAAACTTACCTAGTAAAATCACTTAACAGATCTAACTTACATTCAAAATCAAATTCTATTAGCAAACATCTAGAAGAGATTTCTTAACAGAACTATTAACAAGACAGGAAGTATGCAAATCATTTCTAAAGGTCAGAGTTAATAGTCAGCTTTGATATCATTCTGAAAGTTTTCCTGATAGTTTGAAGTCAGAGCCTAATTCATCAGTGACTTTAAGATTGACTGCGGGTAAAATTCCCTTTTCTTAATTATTTAAAGCTGCTTTTTAAGATTATCATGAGCGTTTCAATGATGTCAATGTTTCTCTCTTGCATTTCAAGCATAACCCCAGATTCTTTTTTTTAATTTGCCCATAATATTTTTCCTTTTTCAGATCCAAAGCAATTTCCCAGTATCCAGACCTCTTTCCCTAGTTTTCTAAAGGGTTTCAAAGTGACTTGTTGACAAACAGTATCAGCACTTTAATTGCTTCCTGACAGGCAACTGTTCACCTGTTTCTAGTTCTTGAGAGGCAAGCTAACAATGCTTGTGGAAAAAATAGCATTTTGACCTGGAAAAACACTGAAAAAACAGAGTTTAGGGGCAGGGCAGTACCAGTGTCTCTTTTACAGACTTCATTTCCCAAACTGCCTTTCTCTATATTGTCACACTGTTACAAACCACATTATGGACTACGTTTTCCAAGTTGCCTTTTTCTGTCCCATCCTGTTACAAATGAACTTTGTTTCCCATGCTGCCTTTCTGGTCCTCCACAGTCCGGGGTCCATTGACTTGGTTTGTGTTCATACAGAAAGTCAAGATCAGGAGAACTTTTTCCACACAGGAGGTTTCTGTTCTCCCTGAACTGCTGGCATTGACGGGTGGACTTCCTTCACCTAACATTGTCCCCAGAGTAGTCCACACCTGTCCACATGTGCACACTCAGACAGGCATTTTGGTAACCCTTTGACCCCTCCCTCTTGCCCCCTCCCCCCTGCACCTTCTTCAATCTTACCCCCACCCCTGTTTTACTGGGTAAGTGAAAAAGTAAAGAGACTACTTGAAAAGAGAGCTTTTTCTTTCTTTTTTTTTTTTTTAAGCAAGATTTTTCACTGATAGAGAAAGAAAAGAAAGCTTTTCCAGAGATGTTCTTTTCTCAGCCTTGGGTGCTGTAGAGCCCCACCTTCTGACTTGGGGCTGGTAGTCAAGGAGGCCACTCTCCTTTCCCAATGGCCTTGTTTGTATGCAAATTTTGCCTTAGCTCTTCCAATGTTGCCTTTATAGCTGCTGAGAACTTAGATCCTGCAGCTTTTCCCCCTGGGTCCTGTTGCTTGGGCTCCATCCTTCAGTGGGGAAGCTGACCCACTCTGATCTCTGCCTGTACTCTCCCAAGAATCTATTGCTAGTCTCTTGCCACAGGGGATTTGGGCTAGGGTCTAAAGTATCTGCTGTTTGTCTAATATCCACTGGATGGGGAGAAAGGACCAGCAGAGAGGATTTGCCCTGTTCCAAGAGGCTTTTTGTTTTTTCTTGAGCAATTACAGGTGATTTTCCCATACTGATGGATTTTAATTCCAGATTATTTAATTTTTGCCATTATAGAAAGAGAAAAAAATCTGAGAAGAAAAGACCTGAAGAGCTTCAAGTTTTTCAGAGAGAGATTACTAAGTTTTTCCCAAGAAAGCTTTCAGTTTTTGAGAGAAAGATTACAAATTTTCCCCAAGACTTATGTTCTCTAAACTTTGCTTCTTGGCCAAGGAAACTAATTCTGATGGTGAATTTATCATACTGTAATTATGTCAGTGGAGTGAAGAGTTTTATTTCATCTGCATCTATCTCAGGGAAAATTCTTTCTCTGCCACTCAGGACTTAAATCTAAGCTGTTCATAGGCCAAATCTTCCACAGGAATCTTTCTTGTCCATTTTTCTCATCTTTGATAGATTTTTCTCTGATTCTTTCCCAGAAATTTGCATTCATAGTCCCATAGTTGAAAAAATCAAGGAGATAGTTCCTCTATCTTGTTGCTCATCTTATCCTAAGGTTTTTCTACACAATATTCCTACATTCTACCTTATTTTTTTCCTTAATTTTTATAGATAGAAATTAAGAGAGAGAGAAAAAGAAAGAAATCTAGATAGAGAGAAATATACACTGCAGCCTCACTTACATTTAGCTTTGGCCACCTAATTTTCAGTCTCGAGAATAAAATACTGTCACCTTTATTTTTAATTCATTATCGGGCATGCCCCCTTACACCTGAGACAACTCTACTCTCCCTTTTCCAAGTCGCCTATCCCTGTTTCTGGCACCATTTGTAGGAGCCCAGCTGAGAGACTGGATCCCACATTTTATGACAGGTTATTTTGAGGAGTGAGGGATAAGAGATATTAGATAGAAGGATAGAGGGGATTGAAACAGAAACACAGGATAGCCCCAGGAGGGCCTGCATCATTATTCACCACCCCTTCCTGTCTCTTCTAAAGGGCTAGGTAGAGGGATGCCAAGGGGTGGAACAAAAGACCTCCCCCTAGCTCAGCCAAGAGCAGATCTTTTTCAACCACCTGGTGACCATGCACGTGGTCAAGCAATCCTCTAATGCAGTCCTGCTTGGTGAGGCAAGCTCAGATCTCACTAGAGAACCTTTGTGGGCATTCACAGCAGGGAGTGGACATCAAACATTTGGAGATGGAGTCCACTCACTTTGGCAGGGAGAAGCAGGAGACCATCCTGGCTGTTTAAAGGTCCTGGGTGTGGCTTTGTGTTTTCTCTCCTCTGACTACCTGTGGGGCCTCTGTTCCCTCCTCTCTCAGCCCAATCTCTTCTTCTAAACATCAAGGACAACTGCCCTGAGTTCTGCTAGCTGGGCTGGCAAGCAGAGGCATCTGACAGACCCAGAGCACAGCAGGTGTTCCATGGCCAGCACTTGTAGCTAGAGTTTTCCTGCCTTGCCCACAGTCAGGACAAATTTTGTCACCTGCCAGTCCCACAGCCGCTCAGACCAACAAGTAAACACAGAGACTTATATTGCATACAAACTGTATGGCCGTGCAGCTTCTTGCTAACTTTTTATAGCTTAATTAGTCATTTCATACATCTATACTTGCACGTGCTGTGCTTACGCATTTCATGCCTGTCATGGCGGCTGCAGTTTCTCTGCTTCAGCTTCTGTTCCCATTTCTCTTCTTGTCCCTATTCTGCTGCCTGCCCATGTTTTTTTATTGACTCAGACATTTGACATATGACGTCCCAGCACTCTCCTTCCTGTCCTCATGCTATTTGACTGTTCTAATTTTCCCACACTCTCCATATCCTCCTGAGACACTGTACCTTTCAGGTTGATATCCACGATGGTCTGTCTGGGAACAGTACCAAAGAAGTCAAGGCTGGCAGCAGTGTGGATGACAACAGAGACGCCCTGGCAGGCTCTCCTCAGGCACTGGGCATCCAGAATGTCTCCCCTCAGCACTGTCACCTTGGCTTTTGTCTGCAGCTCTGAGGAACACAAAGCAGGTCATTGGGAAGCTTTCTGCACAGGATGGAAGTTTCCAGACACAGTATGAGTGACCTAGGCCTCCAAGGGCAGTCAGAGTGAGGAGATCCTGGGAAGGAGACCATTCTACTGAAGAAACAATAATTGCTCAACAGTCAGAATGTACCATTTGCAGGGAAGGAGGAAGCATCTGTGTCTATCCCTCCCTTTGTAGAAAATGAATCTGAGCAGTGAGATGTGATTTGTGCTTTGCTCACAAAATCAGAGTTATGGGAATTCATACAGTGATTAAAGCAACCAGAGAGGTGGTGGATGTCAAATGTAAAAAGGGAGAATTGGAATTTAATTGATAGAGAACAGGGAATCACTTGTGGATTTTCACTGAAGAAGAAACAGAGGCAGAGTCCTGCCCTGGGAAGCTGTTACAGTGCTCTCAGGTGGCAAATGGAAAGGCATGAAGACATAAGAGTAACCTGGGCAAGTAACAGGTTAATCAGATTGTGTCCTCCAGAGTTCCAGTGAGGAGGACCCAGAAGAGGGAGAAACGAAGATGGAAAATTGAGCTCTGCTCCTATAGGTCTTGATAATTTCTGAGACTGGGCTGAGCACAAATGAAGAGTGAGCTCAATTACAGAGAGGAAACTAGAGCCCCAGTGAGAGAACTCAGAATGGGATCCTATGGTGGGTTTAGGTGTGCATTTCTTATTGGATAGATACATTGTAAATGAGGCCACCTCCAAGGGACCATAGTACATCCAGGGGCAATGGATAGCTTCAGGTTCCTCTCAAATGTATAGGATGATACTAACTAGCAATCACAATGTCACCCAAATTAGTTCACAAAATTGATGGTGTGGCACATGCAGCCAGTATCTATACCCCACACTGGCTCGAGCTTCATAATTTACACATGACTTTCTCAGTTTGCAATCTTCTTTTGCAGCTATCTCATGAAGTTAGGATGCTAGTGTTCTTGGTATAGGTTGGGTGTAGTGGGTAGCCATTCCAGCTGTGACCTAGAAGTTCCAACCCCCATTGAGGCTTTGGTAATGGTCACGCCTACAAGGCAGGGCTGAGAGAAAACACTGTAGACCTGAGATCCGATGTGTGGGTTCTCTTGGTTCCTGGACCCTGGATGCTGGAGGTAGACCAAACAGAGAACACTGCTGGACAGTGCTACACCTTTTCCAGACCCTGTAAACTATCCCTTCATTTGTAAGTTAACCCACAAAATAAAACTCCCTTTTAACTATGTGGAGTGGCCATAATAATTCCACCAATATCTGGTGCCCAACCTGGGGCATGAACCCATGACCCTGACATTATGAATCTCATGCTCTACTGACTGAGCTAGAAAAGAATATACATTTTTCTAGTGAAGGCTCTATTGTCCCCCTGCCTCCACTCAATCCATGCCCACTTCTCTATGCACTCTATGAACAAGACTCATTTGGATTCAACTCTTTTGATACAATCAGGTCAACTAAATATGCAATGAACACCAAAGAATACTTTGATAGAGGCAGAAGTAGAAATCCAGAGCTGGAGAAATCCTTCTTGGGACCGATTACAACCTCTCCTGAATATGTCTACTGTAGCCCTCTCTCCCCACTCAGGAAACTAGGAAGGCCTTGAAGTAGAGGGTGATGGGGAAAAGCCTTCTGGGAAGGAGGCAAGTACCAGGATGTGAGTCTCTTCCTGTGTGATTTCTCCTCCACTCTTCTTAGCAGCTGACTTTAGACAGACAGGGTCAGAAGAGTTGCTGTGACCAGGCAGGAGGAGCCCAGATGCAGGACCAAGTAGACTCACACATCTGTTCTTTGGGGGGTTCTGAGATACCAGGAGGTGACATCTTGAATGCTTTGTGGTAGAGCCACATCTCTCAGCTTGGCCAAGACACCATGGACTTGATAATTGTTCTTCACTGCCACATCATAGAGCTGATGCTGTGGTGTGAGCTGCAGTAGGAGATCCAGAGAGAAGCTACCACACTCCAGCCTTTAAAAGGACAGAGGTCACCACCAGTCCTCCTGGACCCCTACCCTACTTTGTCCTATTTTAGCTGTGGGATCTTGAGGAAGTCAGTTAACATTGTTGCACCCAAAGTCTGATGTCCCCAAAGACCACCATAAGACCAATCTGAATGCAAAGGCAAAGAGTCTTTTTAATTCACAAGTTCAAACGCAGGTCCTTTTTCCATCTACTCAGCAGTGGAGTGAGAGGGACCTTAATCAGTTACAGGATATGATTTTTATAGTGGTTATGGTGGGTGGTCTAGGGGATTTCCAAATCTGTAGAGTCACAAGCTCAGGATTGGTGCCTACTCCAGGTTGGAGATGCTTGGTTTGAACAGACTGGAGCGTTGCAGCTACAAGGAAATTGACATATTCTCTAGCAGTTTATGTCATGCGACTATATCATTTGCAGACCCCACATTCTCTGACCATTTGACATTCCATTTCTTACCTGCAGGAAACTTGCTCCCTGTGACAGCTATAGTATATAATCTGTCATATCCTTTGTGTTATAGTAGAAATGTCTGGAACTCATTTTTTTTTTAAATGTGGCTCTTATTTGTCTGGGTCTAGGGGCAGCACATCATCTGATGGGTTTCCCAGGGCCTGCTGGCCCCTGTCTGACCCTTCTCTGAGATGGCTGTAACCCTGTCATCCTTTCAAACATCTGTGTTGTCCCCTTGTGTATAGAGTCAGAAGACAAAATTTCCTTTGTTTTGGCATCTCATGGGGTGGAGAAATAAGGAGTTTCCACCATTAAGATGTCTCTGACACAATAGGACACCAAGATTCTCTCCTCTTACTGAGAGGAGGGACATTCAGTTGACAAAAATGCCTCCATATGATGAGTCTGTAGGCAATCCTGTAGGGCTTTTTCATTATTAGTGATTCATATGGGAGAGCACAGATCATTGTGGGTGGTGCCATCTCCATGTTCTATAAGAAAGCAGGCCGAGCAAGCCCTGAGAGCAAACCAGTGAACCCCACCCTCTCATGGCCCCTGCATCAGGTTCCTGCCCTGTTTAAGTCCCTGTCCTGATTTCCTTTGGATGATGAAGAGTGATATAGAAGCATAAGCCAAATAAACACTTTCCTCCCCAAGTTGTTTTTACTCATGGTGCCTCCTCATATCAATAGTAATCATTACTAAGATTCTTTAGATTATTTATTTCTTTGTTTGCTTGTTTGGAGACAAGGTGTCTTGGTTATTTGTAAGGAAGTTAAAATAGTAAAACATGAGGCAGAAATTTAAAGTTTATGTATTTTGGCATTTTGTTGTATGTAACAAAGGGAAACAAATGAGTATGGAAGAGAAGTGTGACATGTTTTATAAGGGTTTATGAAGATATATATAAAATAGGAAAATGTATCCAGAAGAAGGCAGAGGTAGTTTTTTTTTTTTCATTTTTTTTCTTTTTTTGGTTTGCTTGTTTGTTTCTGTGAAGATAAAGATGATCCCAAATTATAAAAGAGAAAGCAGACCAGAATGAAGGAAACAGTTGGACTAGTAGTGAATGGAAGTACAAGCTGCAAAGGAATTTCAGAAAGGCACAGACTTCTTGTAGGAGATACAGGGGTCCTCATGCCCACAGATGAGCACTAGGGGATCCTGGAATGTTAGCACATAGAGTTTTTCCTTCAAGGGAAGGAATGCATAACCAGTTGTCTGTCCAGAAGGCTGGAAGCAGATGTGCTTTCTAGTCTAGTCAACTTTGCACAATCTGTGTATTTGAAAATCACACTCGATCCTCCCCCAGACCCATATCATAGGTTATTTTCCCAATCTATAGACCCCATCTTTAAGGAAGGCATCCCTTGTACTTCATGAAAAGTTTCTGTGTTATCATGTCTGGTACTTATTTAGCTTACTTTGTTCCTTAAGGTTTATGTATGTATGTTTTATTGTGCACATGGGATTGAGTTACTTATCACCAGGAAAATATTTGCTAAATTGTGCTGTGTTTAAATACACCAAAATTAAACTAGTCAGTGTTAGACTCCAGAAACTGGAACCAACACCAACTATTTAGAGGTATTGAACTAATTTCTTGCCTCCCAGAAACTGTTACCCTATTAGCATTGGTGCTCTAAAAGCCCTCTGAAACTTCTGGGACAGATGCACATGAGATCAAACAGTATTGACTCTTGTAGACTATGAACAGATTTCAAAGACTATTACCACCTGCATAACTTTTGATTCTCCATGTTCATATTAGGGAGTTTTCCCATTAAACAAAAAGCATAGGCTCAATAAACAATACGGGGAAGAGCAAAACCAGAGAGGATTCTTGCATCTGATCTTAATAGAGAACTGTGGCCCCTCCCCTACTTCTTTGGAAAAGGTGGGCCATCTAGATTCTGACATCTCCTGTGTCCTTAATTGTTTTGGCGATTTTTTTGTTGTTTTGTAATTTTTACCAAATCTTATAACATTTTATATATTTTACAAACTAAAAATATAATGTTTTTAATTTACTACTAACTTTGGGATTTCAGGAGGTCCTGAAATTCCAAGGGACCTATATGTTAGACCTATATTTACAAATATGCATTTATATGTGTCCCAAGATTACATAACATCTCCAGAGATCTGACGTGTTTAAATGTATGTTTTGTTATCATTGTTCTTATAATATAATATTACCACATGCTTAAAACAATATACAAATTAGCTTTTTTTTCTAATTCCTTTAGAGAAAAAATGGAATTGTATTAAAAATTTTGTTCTGCCTCAAAACTATTATGCAAATGGAATTTGTTTGGTTCTTACTAGGTTTCTCTCTCTCTCAGTGTGTGTGTGTGGGGGGGTGTTTTTCCTTTTAAAACTACTGAACTTCATTTACAAAAAAACAGTCAAGGGAATTGGGTCTGGGTAAACACCTGTGTGAGTTTGCTATGCTCTGTGTGTCTTGGTGATGTCTCAGCTGTTACTGTAGCAACCATCTGCCTGGGCTCAGAATTTGCCTCTGGGATTTCTGGCTACTGAATCTAGTATAATAACGGGGATTCATAAGTCATTTTGTTATAAATAATATTAAAGTTGTTTTATGCAATTCTACTTTATTCAAAAAACAGCTGTGGGAGTCTAGCATGGTTAAAAATCTGTAACAAAAATTAACTTAAAACTTGGAATTCTAAATTGGAGCTGTTCTGGGAAACAACTCTTGATTCTCCACCATTTAATCTAACAAAGTGTAGTCAGGCTCTGGCAGCCATCTTTGCTAGGGTTGGAGAAGAGGGAGGTCATGTGACTTCATTGGCATCTTAACTAAAGGTGACTACATGGAATGGGCCTACCAAGGAAGCAACAACAGGTGTCCAAGATAGTTTAGATTAGGATGTATTTTTGTATGATAATTCCTCTTCTATCCTGAGAACAAGTTTTACAGATGATAGATGTAAAACATTGCTAATTGAATGAGGTATTAAAGCAAGGAGGTTAGATATACATTCCTAAATCTGTCTGTGTTGGCCTGAACAGAACTTAGGTAAGGAGAGATCCTTTGCCAGAATGCTTACATTTTTCTCTTTGTGGCATAACTTGGCAAGGCCCCCTGAAATGTTCCGACATCACACTTTGTGTTTCTTTGTTTTAAGACTCTCTGAATGGGCAGAGTTTGGAGAGAGAGACAGGAATGGGGCTTCTCAGACCATGCAGGGACTAGTTGGAGGTTCCAGCTGAATAAGACTCTTACAACTATTGCTTGTTAAAACTCTGAAGACTATTAATTTAACACAACAATACTGGCCCATTATCATAAGATGCTAATTATTGCAGCAAAACAGATAAAATTTAATTTGACTATGGATTCCAGATAAGTGTAGCCCAAGAACTACACTTTCCAAACCTCTTGTTGCTCAAATGTGTCTTAAGGTGTGTGGACACTGAGTTGTGGTTGTTTGAATGAGAATGTCTCCCATAGGTTCATGTATTTGAATACTTGTTCTGCAGTTGGTGGAAAGGGTAGTGGGTGTTGCCTTTTTGTAGGCAGTGTGTCCCTGGGCATGGCATTTGAGGCTTCAAAAGACTTGCATCATTCTCAGTTAGTTCTCTGTCTTGGCTTGTGGGTCAAGACATGAGCTCTCAGCTGTTGCTACAGTGCCATGCTGCCTGCTGGCTGCCCTGCTCCCTGCCATGATAGTCATCAGCTCCAACTCTCTGAAAACTGTAAGTCCCCAACAATCTCTTTCTTTGATAAGTTGTTTTGGTCACAGTGTCTTATCCCAGTAATAAAAAAGTAACTAACATAGGCCTCAATCACCTCCCTTCTTCATAGGACCATATCACAACAGCTCTAGGTATTGGTTTATCTTGGGAAGGAAGGACAATCAAAGTCAAACTATGGGGTGTCTGATATGAGATTTTATACAGACCCTATCTGACAAAGTCAAGGGATTGGTGGGTGGGATCCAAGCAAAGGGATTGAATGAACTCTGGAGAGTATGGAGGAAGAAATGCATTCATAATGACCTCACACAGGGAGCAAGGGTCCTACACAAGCTACATCCACAGAAGGATGTGAGAATGGAGCAGCTGGGAAATGATATCAACCCAGTGCTTGCACTTGGTCTGGGGTGGAGGAGAGATACAGAAAAACATAAAGCACCTCTCCAGTAAAGTCTGTAGACACTTCCATTGAGGATGAAAGACAGAGAGGAGGAATGATGGGAAAGACATTGGAGGAATCCCCATGACACATATGAAGTCCACCTGGCCCTCAGTCTGTTTCTATCCTGTGTATGTGCTCTCTAGTCCCCTTCTCATTCTCTCTCTCTCTCCCTCCCTACCAACTTCATCAATTTACCTTTACATTATATTCACTTCCTGCCATGACCTTTACTCACCTAGTCTTAAATAAAAAGAAACTACAAAGCTGAATGAAAAATTTCAAAGGAGGCAGGTTCCCACTGCTCAGGTCTCTTGTTTAACAATCTTTTGCTAGTGTTGTACTATATTGCCATGTCCAGACCATTTAAGAAACAAAAGTTTCCAGCAAGGAGAAAACTGCTCTGCAATGTCTACATAGGAGAGCAGCCTGAAGGCCCAGGACCTGCCCATGGCCATGTTCTCTAGTTCTGGGTCATCCAGAATCCACTTTTTCCAACTATGCAGTGCCTTTGATGCTGTCTCAACTGTGATTGCTCCTGCTGAGGCTCTTCACAGATCCACCTGTTTCTTACTTGGTGACAAGAAAGCCCTCCCCATGCCCAGTTCGTGTTCACCATCTTCCAGGTCACTTACTGGATAATTCCTCCTTGTGTTTTGGAGTGAAGGACCTGAACAAGGCCCTGATCTCATTCACCTCTTTCTCCTGAGCCAACAAGCGGATGATCCTCTGGCCCAGAAACCCTCCTGCTCCTGTCACCAGGCAGCTCCACCCCGGCATGGTCAACACAGGACGCAGATCTCAGTGGCCTCAGGTGTGGTGTAATGTCACCCTGGGGAGGGATAGAAAGAGAGGTGCAATGGGTACAGAGTCATGGAGTTCCTACTATGATGACACAGTAGAAAAAGATGTCCTCAAGCTTGTTCTTGAACATTTCTCTCATAACATCACTTCCATGATTCCAAAATGTCTGGGTCTTATTCAACAAACAAGCAAAAGTTCAGTTCTGCAGCAGACACCAGATGTGCAACCTCTAAGTCAGGTCAGCTCTGACACTGAGACACTGTCAGACCTCACATGTCAGGCTGTGCCCCAAGTTTCTTCCTCTCACATGAGATGCCACTTCCAAGCCTCAGACTGTCTTACCTGTGCTTCTGAGAAAGCGTGCACACACTGGGGTCCTTCAACCCCTCACTGCATATGGTTACTTACTGCAGCTCCTCTTGGACTTCAGGGACCAACGCTTACATCCATTCGCTTCTGTAGCACGAATCTTAAAAGATCTTATAAATAAAAACAAAACTGGAGTCAGGTATTGGGGTGAACGCTGAGAGATCAGAGAAGCAGAACAAGCCACAACTAACCTCACCTTGCCAAATTCTCAGCTGATCCTGTTTCCTGGAACTAGAAGCCTCTGAGTCCTCATCCTAATGTATGTCAGCTGAACTGTTGATGAAGGCTAAGCTTAAAAGAATAAAAAGAACTCTAGTTCCATGTCCTCATGCCTTTTATACCGTTCTGATTGCTGCCATCACTTCCTGGGATTAAAGGCGTGTGCCTGGTTTGTTTCCAGTGTGTCTTTGAACTCACAGAGATCCAAATAGATTTCTGCCTCCAGAGAGCAAGGATTAAAAGTGCATGTGATACCATTTTCTGGCCTCTATGTCTGTCTAGAGGCTGTTCTGATATCTAACCCCAGATAAGTTTATTTTGGTGCACTATATATTGGGGGGGGCACAATATCACCACAAGCTTCCTATGAGGGATACTACAAAGGATATGGAGGAAGCTGAGCACAGGCTGAGGAATGAGAAAGGGGAACAAGGCTTCTACATTCTTGTTTGATGTAGTAACTCCAAGAATGTTTAATTGTCCAGCTACCCAAAAGCTTAAGAGACTTGGCCTTCCTGCATCAATTGATAATCAATACAATGCCCCACATGTCAATCTGATATAGGCAATCTTCAGTTGAGGTTTCCTCCTTTCAGATGACACTAGCTTATGTTGTGTACAATCAAGGGTAATCAAACATGG
>NC_051068.1:73038329-73055472 GCF_004664715.2 Peromyscus leucopus
GGGGTGCTGACATTTGTGAAGGAACCTGGAGAAAATTAGGATAATAATAAAGTGCTGGATGGAGTAGCCTATGAGGCTGGACCATCTCAGCCAGCAGCCTCGAAGCTGTTCTGGATGCTGGATCACCTGGGCCATCCATTTTTATTGGTGTCTGGTTCCAGTCCCTGGTTCTGAAAATACATGAATTTTTAAAGGTAACATACATTACAAGTATGGTTATATGGCGTGCATAACTCAGTTAAAGATGATTTTTTGTTTTATATTTGAAGGGGTAAAATACATGTTACATGTCTACTAGTTCTTTAATTTTTTTTAAAGTCTGTAGGCAGGATTTCAGGGGGTCTTCCCCAATCCAACCTCATTTTCTTTAATCTGGAATCAGTCCACAGCTTCTCATCTTCTGTGGAATAAAAGCATAACCTCTTCCCCAAACTAACATATCTTTTGACATAAAATTTGAAGTGAAGACATTTTAAAAGCATATAGGTTGATTTAACCTAGCAGCATTCATAATCAAATGTGTCTTCGCATCTTAACATCTGTTTTTAAAAAAGAGTTTACATATATTAATGCACAGAGGTACTGGGTAAATATTCTCTTTGCCCAAGAGGAGTGAACCATGACCAGAGCAAATCAAATCAGAATCCAAGAAGGGCACACATGGAATTCTGGAATTCTATATCTGACACTAGACTCGTGATGAAATTATTTGTGCTCAAAAAGATTTCTCATTCCTTGAGCAACAACTGCTGTCTCTTCAATTTTGGCTTGTTTGTGAATGCCCAGGAGTGATTTCGTGGTCTCAGAAAATGACTGCTGAGTCCATACATGGTCTTGATGACACTTCAAGCCAAGAGCCTCCAAAGGACAACTACACTTAGGGAATGGTTTATGGTGGTTCATTATTAACTGGTGGATAAAGGGACTCCTCTCTCTCTCTCTCTCTCTCTCTCTCTCTCTCTCTCTCTCTCTCTCTCTCTCCAATTTACTCAACATGGAAAGTCTCCAAATAAACAAACTACATTTACTTCAGTTGAGAGAAACTCTAGAGTCAAAATATCATGATTTTAGTAAAAGATCTGATATATGAGATAGCCTGGGGCAACAGTCAGGCTGAAGAATCAAAACACAGATTGAAGGGTGTCTAGCAGTCCTTGCTTGTAATCCTTATATAAAAATGAAGCCAGCCTTGGTAACAGTCAAGATATGTACACACACACACACACACACACACACACACACACACACACACACACACAAATATACCTTTTAATCGCCATCAGGAGCACAATGTTTTATACATAAATCTCTAAAGAAGGATACACAATCCCCGGCATTGATAGATACAAAAATTAAAGAGTGAAAAAGGGACTCAGATCAGGGAAGAAGGTAGGCTAATTGCAGATGTTCCTCCAAAGTCCTTCCCTACTCACCACTTTATCCCAGACCACAACTCCATGAAAACTCCCTGGGAACCTGAGGTCACTCCAGCCAGACATGCAGGAAGGCTAATTAAAGATCTTTACCCCTCCCTCTTCTCCTCCAAATTGAATCCCCCAAGTCTCACCCCCATATCTGTAGCATGTCACTTTGCAGCCTCCTCATTCTCTTTGTCCCCATCTCCAGTCCATCACACAGATCTACCCCTCCAAACTTTGTTCGCCCAACTTGTTGCTTTATCTCAGTCCCCAGCACCATTGGTATTTCCTGGGATCCAGCCAGCCAAGCTAGCCCCTGCAAGTGAATCATTAGGACATCAAAGCAGGTAGATAAGCTTCAGGTTTCACTTTCCATCCTCTCCTCTAGATACATTCTCCCAGTTTCATCCCCAGCTCTGCAGCAGGCTAACCACAGTGGCCTCTGCTTATGTTCTTCTCCAACTCTCAGGGGACTAAGCAGATCCTGATGGAAGAACCTGATTTCCTACATCCTGTGGATGGCCACAGCACCCAACTCATAGCCCATCCTCACTCCTAAGTGTCAATTCTCAATACCTAGAAACACATTTTACAGGGAATCCCTAGTGGTCACACCTACCAGGATCTCGAAAGAAATTGCTAACAGGCAACACACAGAAACCACAGTCTCCTAAGAACCAGAGAGGGCAATAGAAACCAAGCAACAAAATACAACCAAAAAAAAAGACAAGATCAGATATGAGCACCTAGAATTACAATTGTCACAAACCAGGATACCTAGACACCAGTGTTTTAACACAATCTATAACAGCCAGGACAAAATGTCTCCACTGGATCCCAGCAACCCTGAGTATTGGGACATAGCTGAAGCATAAGGAAAAGACCTTAAAATACCTTTTATGAATATGATAGGAGTCTTTAAAGAGGAAATGAATAAATTCCTTAAAGAAATCTATGAAAACACAAACAGTGGAAGGAAGTGAGAAAAACAGTTCAAGACCTGCAAATAGAAATAGAACCAACTTTAAAAAGAAAAAAGAAGAAGAAAAGAAAAACCCAAACTGAAAGAAATATGGAAAGGAAAAATTTAGTAATTCAGACAGGAACCTCAGAGGCATGCCTCACTAACAGAATGCAAGAGATAGAAGAGAGAATTTCAGATTGAAGACAATATAGAAAAACTTGATACCTTGGTCAAAAAAATGTTAAATCTAAAATTGTCTTGACACAATATACCCAGAATATCCAGGACATTATAGAAAGAACAAACCTAATAATAATAGGAATATATGAGAGAGAAGAATCCAGGTCAAAGACACAGAAAATGTTGTCAACAAAATTCTAGAAGAAAAATTTCATAACCTAAAGAATGAGGCAAATTTCAAAATATAAGGAGCTTATAGAACACCAAATAGAATGGAACAGGAAAAAAGTCCCACGGCACATAGTAATCAAAATGCCAAACACACAGAACAAAGAGGAAATATTAAAGGTTGTAAGGGGAAAAGACCAAGTAACATATAAAAATATACCTATCAGAATGACATCTGCCTTCTCAATGGGACTCTAAAAGCCAGATGAGCCCAGAGAGATGAACTTCAGACTCTAAGAGACCATAGATGCCAGCCTATACTATCATACCCAGCAAAACTTTCAATCACCATAGATGAAGAAAACAAGATATTACATGAGAAAGCCATATTTAACCAATATATGCTACAAAGCCAGCCCTACAGAATGTGCTTGAAGGAAAACTCCAACCCATGAAAACACAAAGAATAAATAATCCCAGACCAGCAAATCAAAAGAGGGGAAACCACACAAACTCCACCAGCAACCAACAACAACACTACCACCACCACCTTCCTCCAAAATAACAGCAATCAAAAGACACTGCTGATATCCCACAATTGTGATATCACAAAATATTGATATCTCACAATCAAGAGATACATACTAACAGAATAGATGTAAAAACAGAATCCATTGTTCTGCTGATCCAAGAAACACACCTCAACATCAAGGATAGCCATCACTTAGGGATAAAAGGATGGTAAAAGATACTGCAAGAAAACAGATGTAAGCTGGTGTAGCCATATTAATAGCTGACAAAATAGACTTGAAAGTGAAACTAATCAGAAGACATAAAGAAAGACACTACATACTCATCAAAGGAAAAATCTACCAATAGGATAATGCAATTGTTAACATGTAAGCACATGGGCAACAAAGTTCAAAGGAAACATTACTATAGCTTAAATCACATGTTGACCCTCACACACTGATAGTGGGATACTTCAATATCTCGGGCGAACAGTCATATCATCCAGACAAAAATTAAACAGAGAAATGCTCAGTCAACTGATGTTATAAGCCAAGTAGACCTAACAGATATTTACAGAATATTTCATCCAAACACAAAAGAATGTACCTTCTTCTCAGTACCTCATAAAACTTTCTCCAAAATTGACCACACACTTGATCACAAAACAAGTCTCAACAGACATACACACAAAAAGTTTTTTTGAAATAACACCCTGCTTCCTATCTGCACACCACATAGTAAAACTGGATCCCAACAACAACAGAAAACTTACAAACTCATGGAAACTGAACAACACTCTAGTGAATGAAAAATGGGTCAAGACAGAAAATAATAAAGAAATTAAAAACTTTTTAGAATTGAATGAAATGGAAACACAATATACCCAAACTTAATGGTCACATTGATACTATTCTAAGAATTATGTTCACAGCACTAACTGCCTACATCAAAAACAGAGATCTCATTCTACTAACTTAATAGCACCCCTGAAAGCTCTAGAGCAAAAACAAGAAATACACCTAAAAGGAATAGACAGCAAGAAATAATCAAATTCAAGGTTGAAATAAATAAAATACAAAGAAAAAATAATACAATAATCAATGAAACAACGACTTGGTTCTTTGAAAAAAGCAATAAGATTAATAAAACTTTATACAAAATAATGATAAGGTAGAGAGAAAATATCCAAATTAGTAAAATTATAGCTGAAACAGGAGACATGACAACAGAGTGTAAGGAAATCCTCAGAATTAGTGGAATACTTTAAAAAGCTGCACTCCACCAAATTGAAAATCTAAAAGGAAAAATATAGATAATTTTGTCAATATATACCACTTATCAAAGTTAAATCAAGGTTAGATAAACAATTTAAACAGACCCATAACCCCTAGTGAAACAGAAGCAGTCATTAAAAGTCTCCTAACAACAAAAGAGCCCAGGACAAGATGGTTTTAACAAAGAATTCTGCCAGATTCTCAAAGAAATGTTAATACCAATACTTCTCAAATTATTCTACAAAATAGAAACAGAAGGAACAGTGCCCAATTTGTTTTACAAGGCCACAGCTACTTTGATATCCACAACACATAAATACCCACAAAGAAATAGCTACAGAACAGTTTCCCTTATGAATAAAATACTTTCAAACTGAATCCAAGGGCACATCAAATAAATCATCCACTATGATCAAGTAGGCTTCATCCAAGAGATGCAGGGATGCTTCAACATATGTAAGTTGATAAATATAACCCACCATATAAACAAACTGAAAGCCAAACACCACAGAATCATCCCATTAGATGTAGAAAACACCTTTGACAGAACCCAACAGCCCTTCATGATAAAAGTCCTAGAGAGATCAGGAATACAGGGAACATACATAAGTCAACAGAATAAGGGCAATATTCAGCAAACAGATAGTCAACATCAAACTAAATAAAGAGAAACAAAGCTATTCCACTAACATCAGGAATAAGACAAGGTTGTACACTCTCTCCATACCTATTCAATACAGTACTTGAAGTCTTGGCTACAGCAATAACACAACTGATGAAGATGAAGGAAATACATCTTGAAAAGGAAGAAGTCAAAATATCTTATTTGCAGATAATAGGATAGTTGTATGTGATTATAAAAATTCCACCAGATAACTCCTACAGCTGACAAACACCTTCAGCAAAGTAGCAGGATACATAATTAGTTCACATAAATCAAGAGCTCTCCCACATACAAATGACAAATAGATTGAAAAAGAAATTAGGGAAACAACAACCTTTCAATAACATCAGATAATTTATAATATCTTGGGGTAACTCTAAGCAAACAAGCGAAAGATTTATATGATAAAACCAGGTCCCTTGCAAAATATATTATAGCTTCTAGTTGAGTTTTTATGGGATTGCTGAGTGTGCAAACTAATGAGTTTCTATTTCTTGTGCCTTCTCTTGGGCTCCTTTCATTTCTTGTTTGTTTATTCAATTTTGATGCGTTAGTTTGTGTTTTATCTTATTATATTTTATTTTATATCATTATTATCTTATAGAAGCCTGGTTGATTTCTAATAAGAGACATAAATGGGGTGGATTCATATGGGAGAGGAGGTGGAAGACGCCAGGAGGAGTTAAAGGATGGGAAACCATAATCAGGATATATTATATGAGAAAAAAATCTATTTTCAACAAAAGGAAACAAAGATGTTAAAAAAGAATTATAGAAATTGAAATATTTAGCAGACTGCATACAAGAAAGCTGTGTCTCCTGTAGCTACATATTAGATGGAAAGAGTACATGTCAGCTTGGAGCATACTATGTCCTATGAGATACTGTCAAACCAAGGTACCGACAGAGTCTCAAGGGAAGCTTTAGTAGGGAAGGTGAGGGTTGGTAGAATGAAAATTAAAAGTTCACAATCATCCTTCAATGGGCTTCTTGTATAATGATTGCCTCTCTTGTTTTTAACTGTATTATAGAAGGACCATGTCTCTAATTGGAGAATGTCCACCTATCTAGTTCTAGAACCTAAGTGTGTACTATACATGTCTACACAACTTTCAGATAATATGAAGTAGGCATTCAAAGTGTGAACAAATACAACACATATGTTCTCTGTGTCTAGAGTAAATGCTATGTATTCATAGAAAAAGGCTCTGCAAATATAGCTCCATATATGACCTACATGGGGCTTTGTATGGATCTTAACCACCAGAAAGGCTGTGAGCCACTTCCATGCAGATATGTCCAAAGTTTGGAAACTGCAACCAGACATGGACACCTGCAAAGTTCACGGTCAACCCATAATGGAGTAAAAAAATGGAATGAACTTTTCATAATATTCCAAGTAAATAGCTTTGTGTTGGGCTGCATTTATAGATATCATTGGCTACATGGGCCTATGGGCTGTAGATTGGATAAGCCTTAGAGAGTTTCTACCATGAGGTGGTTTGCTTACCTACAGCTATCTAGCTAAACAAACTAACCAGCAAACAAATGATCAGAGGCTGCTTATTCCAATAAATAATGACATATCATACAGATGAGCATATGCCTACTCTGCAGTTCACTATGAGAGGCTAAAAGAAGTTGTGGAACAGAGAAGTTTATAAAAATAATAACAAGGAGTATTAGAGTTAACACATTGAGCACATACTCTTTTGGCCATGTTAGATTAGCCTTGGTTGTACACAACATAACCTAGTCATCTGAAAAGAGGAAACCTCAACTGAATAATTTCCTACATCAAATTGACCTGAGGGGCATTGTCTTGATTATCAACTGATGCAAGAAGGCCCAGCTTCCTAAGATCCTGGGTAGCTGAATAGATAGACATTCTTGGAGGTTAGTATATCAAACAAGAATGTAGAAGCCTTATTCCTCTTTCTCATTCCTCAGCCTTTGCTCTGCTTCCTCCATACCCTTTGTAGTATCCTTCATAGGAAGCTAATGGATGTAAGCTTTAGTCCCTGAAGTCCAAGAGGAGCTGCAGGAACTAACCATATGCAGTGAGGGGTTGAAGCACTTCAGTGTGTGCACGCTTTCTCAGAAGCACAGGTAAGACAGTCTGAGGCTTGGAAGTGGCATCTCATGTGAGAGGGACAAACTTGGGGCACAGCCTGACATGTGAGGTCTGACAGTGTCTCAGTGTCAGAGCTGACCTGACTTAGAGTTTGCACATCTGGTGTCTGCTGCAGAACTGATATTTTGCTTGTTTGGTTGAAGACCCAGACATTTTTGAATCATGGAAGTGATGTTATGAGAGAAATGTTCAAGAACGACCTTGAGGACATCTTTTTCTACTGTGTCATCATAGTAGGAACTCCATGACTCTGTACCCACTGCACCTCTCTTTCTATCCTCCCCAGGGTGACATTACATCACACCTGTGACCACTGAGATCTGCGTCCTGTGTTGACCATGCCGGGGTGGACCTGCCTGGTGACAGGAGCAGGAGGGTTTCTGGGCCAGAGGATCATCCGCATGTTGGCTCAGGAGAAAGAGCTGCAGGAGATCAGGGCCTTGTTCAGATCCTTCACGCCAAAACACAAGGAGGAATTATCCAGTAAGTGACCTGGAAGATGGTGAACACAAACTGGGCATGGGGAGGGCTTCCTTGTCACCAAGTAAGAAACAGGTGGATCTGTGAAGAGCCTCAGCAGGAACAATCACAGTTGAGACAGCATCAAAGGCACTGCATAGTTGGAAAAAGTGGATTCTGGAAGACCCAGAACTAGAGAACATGGCCATGGGCAGGCCCTGGGCCTTCAGGCTGCTCTCCTATTTAGACATTGCAGATCAGTTTTCTCCTTGCTGGAAGCTTTTTTGTCTTAAATGTCTCCACATGGTAATATTGTGCAACACTAGCAAATGATATTAAACTAGGGACCCGAGCAGTGGAACCTGCCCCCTTTGAACATTCCCTTTCAGCTTTGTAGTTTTTTTTTTTCCTTTTATTTTGTTTTACAATACCATTCAGTTCTACATATCAGACACGGATTCCCTTGTTCTCCCCCCTCCCACCCCCAACCCCTTCCCCCAGCCTACCCTCCATTCCCATCTCCTCCAGGGAAAAGCCTCCCCCAAGGACTGAGATCAACCTGGTAGACTCAGTCCAGGCAGGTCCAGTCCCTTCCTCCCAGACTGAGTCAAGCGTCCCTGCATAAGTCCCAGGTTTCAAACAGCCAACTCATACACTGAGCACAGGACCTGGTACCACTGCCTGGATGCTTCCAAACAGATCAAGCCAATCAAGTGTCTACCTATTCAGAGGGCCCTATTCAGTTGGGGGGCCCTCAGCCATTGATTCATAGTTCACGTGTTTCCATTGGTTTGGCTATTTGTCCCTGTGCTTTATCCAACCTTGTTTTCAACAATTCTCGCTCATACAAACCCTCCTCTTTCTTACTAATTAGACTCCCGGAGCTCCACCTGGGGCCTAGCTGTGGATCTCTGCATCCAGATCCCTCAGTCTTTGGATGGGGTTTCTAGCACGACTATTAGGGTGTTTGGCCATCCCATCACCAGAGTAGGTCAGTTCCGGCTGTCTCTCGACCATTGCCAACAGTCTATTGTGGGGGTATCTTTGTGGATTTCTCAGGGCTTCTCTAGCATTTTGTTTCTTCCTTTTCTCATGTGCTCTTCATTTACCATCGTCTCCTATTCCTTGTTCTCCCTCTCTGTTCTTGATCCAGCTGGGATCTCCCGCTCCCACAGGCTTTCTTTCCCTCGACCCTCGCCCTTCATTACTCCCACTCATGTCCAGGCTGTTCATGTAGATCTCATCCATTTCTCTGTCATTGGGTGATCCCATGTCTTTCTTGGGTTCCTGTTTTCGAGGTAGCCTTCCTGGTGATGTGAATAGCAGTCCAGTCATCCTTGTTCCACATCTAGTATCCTCCTATGAGTGAATACAAACCATATTTGTCTTTCTGAGTCTGGGTTACCTCACTCAGGATGATTTTTTCTAGATCCATCCATTTGCCTGCAAGCCTCATGATGTCATTGTTTTTCTCTGCTGAGTAGTATTCCAATGTGTATATGTGCCAAATTTTATTTATCCATATGTGCCACCACTGCCCAACTGTAGTTTCTTTTTATTTAAGACTAAGAGAGAGTGAAGTTCATAGCAGGAGGTGATTATAATATAAAGGTAAGTTGATGAAGGAGGTAGGGAGGGACCAAGAGGGAGAGGGGAACTAGAGAGCATATACATGAGATAGATACAGGCTGAGGGTCAGGTGGACTTCATATGTGTCATGGGGATTCCTCTAATGTCTTTCCCATCATTCCTCCTCTCTGTCCTTCATCCTCAAAGGAAGTATCTACAGATGCTGGAGAGGTACCTTATGTATTTCTGCTATCTCTTCCCCACCCCAGGCCAAGTGCAAGCAGTGGGTTGATATCATTTCCCAGCTGCTCCATTCTCACATCCTTCTGTGGATGTAGCTTGTGAAGGACACTTGCTCCCAGTGTGAGGCCATTATGAACAGATCTCTTCCTCCATACTCTCCAGAGTTTATTCAACCCCTTTGCTTGGATCCTATCCACCCATCCCTTGGCTTTGTCAGATAGGGTCTGTATAAAATCTCATATCAAACACCCTATAGTTTGATTTTGATTGTCCTTCCTTCCCAAAATGAACCAATACCTGGAGCTGGTCTGATATGAACCTGTGGAAAAAAGAAGGTGATTGAGGCCTGTCTTAATTACTTTTTTATTACTGGGATAAGACACTGTGACCAAAACAACTTATAGAAGAAATAGATTGTTGGGGACTTAGAGTTTTCAGAGAGTTGGAGCTGATGACTATCATGGCAGGAAGCAGGGCAGCCAGCAGGCAGCAGGGCACTATAGTAATAGCTGAGAGCTCATGTCTTGACCCACAGCCAAGGCAGAGATCTATCAGGGAATGATTAAAGTCTTTTGAAGCCTCCAAGGCCATGTCCAGGGACACACTTCCTCCAAAAAGCCAACGCCCCCTAACCTTTCCAACAATGAGGACCAAGTATTCAAATACATGAACCTATGGAATCCATTCTCATTCAAACCACCACAACTCAGTGTCTATACACTTTAAGACACATTTTAACAACAAATGGTTTTAAAAACAGTAGGTCTCAGGCTACACTTAATTGGAATCTATTTTCAAATTAAATTGACTCTATTGTAGGAATGATTAGCATCTAAAAATATTCGGCAAATATTGTTTTGTTAAAAATAATAGTCTTCAAAGTTTTCACAAGCAACATTTGCAAAGGTCTTGTTCAGTTTGGACTTCCAACTAGTCCCTGCATGGTCTGAGAAGCCCCATTACTTTCTCTTCTCCAAAATCTGCACATTCAGAGAGTCTTCAAAACAAAACAAGAGTGAGTAGGTACAGTTCAGTAGGTTCTGCCAAGGTATATCACTAAGAGAACAACATAAGCAGTCTGGCAAAGGGTCTCCCCTTAGGTAAGGTCTATTCAGGCCAACAGAGACAGATTTAGGAATGTATGTCTAACCCACTTGTTTTAATACCTCATTAAACTAAGAATGTTTTACATCTATCTTTCATAAACCTTGTTTTCAGAACAGGACAGGAATTATACAAAAATACATCCTAATTCAAAATATCTTGGACACCTGTTGTTGCCTCCTTGGTAGGCCCACTCCATGTGGTCACCTTTAATTAAGATGGCAATGAAGTCACATGACCTCCCTCTTCTCCAACCCTAGCAAAGATGGCTGCTAGCTGCCTGATTGCACTTAGTTTAATTAAGACAATGAAGAACCATGTGTTGTTTCCCAGAACAGCTCCAATTCAGCTATTTTCAAAATAAAGCAGAATAGCATAAAACAACTTTAATATTATTTATAACAAAATGACATATGAATCTCTGTTATTACACTAGAAACAGTGGCCATAAATCCCAGAGGCAAATTCTGAGCCCAGGCAGATAGTTGCAAAAGTAACAGCTGAGACATCACCAAGACACACAGAACATAGTAAACTCAACAGATTTTTTTAGCAATACCCAATTGCTTCTTTTCTGTCAGATTGTATCTCTTTAAAATTAAAGCTCATATCGAGCTTTCTGAAGGATCAGATTTCGATGAAGTGTGTATTGATGACTTACACCAAGGGGAAACAGTTGAGTCACTGGAGCCTCCTACCATTTGGTTAAGAAACAGGATCCACACTCAGCTGAGGAGCAGGGGCCACTCCCCCTCTTCGTGAGCTGTGTGTTCTTACTCTGAAGCCCAAAGCTCACACTCCAGTATTTGGAGAACAAGAAACAAGCATTGTCTCTGGACATTCTCCTGCAGGTGGCCTCTTAAACAGACCATCTACTGAACACTCTGCTGGGTCTCCAAAGGCCACCCTTGCCTAGTGTCCATCTCTGTCTGGCACCCAGGACACCCACTATCTCTCAGCAAACCCTGCTAAGTGGTGCCCAGCCTCCTTACTCACTGGCCCTCCTCCTCCCCCACCTGCACACTCCTCCTTTGCACCATCTCTCAGGCTGTCCTCCCTGCATAGACCCACCTGCACACACAAATATATTTGATGGTGAACCCAGGGCCCTGACCCCAGTGTTCCATCCCTGATCCAGACTTACAGTCTAGTAGAGAGAGAAAAATATGACATTTGGTAGGGACTGTAGACAGGAAGGTTCTCAGTGTCATGAGAAGGTCAGGTGCTAAGGGAGGTTGGTATTCTTGCTGGATGAGGGAAGTATATACTGTCAGCTGTAGCAATAAATAAAGACAGTCAGGGGGCAGGCCCCAGTACCTACTCAATATGCTGTAGAAAGTAGTAAGTATTTAGCTTGAGATTTCCTGGAAAGCATCCTGTGGCCAATGAATTAGAAAAGACGAGGGAATGATACAAGAGTCAAGCAACAAAGTGGAGCCCTGATGCATGTGACTGTAGCAAAGTGGAATTCAGGTCTAGTGAGGAAAACTTGGGAAGAGACAACAGGGAGGATTAAGTGTCCTCAATGCAGACCCATGGGTACAGTTGCACAAGATACAATCTGATGTCACACAGTGCCCTCTGCTGGTTAGTTTTAACCATCGTCTAGACAGTACCTAGAATCACCTGGGAAGGCTGTCTTTACAAGGAATTATGTAGACCAGGTAGGCCCACATGCATGGCTGTTAGCAGCAATCAGGCAGCATGGATGCATTTGCACCTTTCCGCTCTTGAATGTGTATGTGATATGATAAGTCCCTGCCTTGACTTCCCCAGAATGACAGACCCTAACCTGTGACAGTACACCAAACTCTTTCCCCCTTATTCAGCTTCCCGCCAGGAAATTTGTCACAGCGACAGAAGTGAAGCCAGAATCCAAGCATTCAGTCCCTTCTACTGGAATTCCAAACCCTGCATGCTTTCTCTTCCCTCTGGCAGCCTAGCTTTGCTGCAGTTATCAGCATTCCTTGCCTCCTCCCCCATTCAGGTCTCACTGCCTGGATAGTCATCCATACATCCTTATCTGATTCCTCTATCACTCACTTCGATGGTTCATCAACTTCTGAAACTTGAAGCTTCCTGCACACCCCATGCTTTTCCATATGGCCATGCAGGACAGTTTTCTCTTTCTAAAGCACGGAGATATGGACCTCAGATACAGACTCCAGGGACCAGTTTTTTTTTTTTTTTTTTTTTTAAACAAGCGTAGGCAGTAGGGAGAAGATTTGGGTTGATATATCAGGATTCCCAGCAGTTTATGAGGGTGGGAGGAGATTTCCCTCTTTCCAAGCATGGTGGTACCAACTATATGTCAAGGGATATTGGTCAAGAGAATGGGCTATGGTTTCCAGCCTGACCTTGTTTGTAAGGAAGCTGTACTACTGGGTTTGTGATTGGAAAGTTCCTGGTGAACTGTTGTTAGGAATGCTTCATTCTTCTCACTTACCTTTTTCAGTTTCTAAGATTATGAAGAGTGCTTGCTTCTAAGCACCCTTTGAATAGGAAAGTTGCCCCTGTGCATCTGAACCCATTTTGTAAAGAGTGTTGGGTAAGATACATATGCATTTATGATTGCTGTCACGTGGGAGTCTCTTCTCCCCACACCTAAAGCAGCACAGGCACCAGACTCCAGACTCCATGCAGAAGCTCTCTCCTACTGTGGGTTTAGGATTCCACAACAGGGCTGAACACAGCACTGGCACTTTCTCCCTTGGGTGTGCAAGGAATCTGAGTTAGGATTCTAAAATTTGTGTTCTACAAATCTGTTAGTAATTCCCTGAGAAATGATATGACAAACAGAATCAGGGACTTTGTGGGTGTTCAAGTGTGAGCTTTAGTCAAAGCCTGCTCTGTTGTGGAATATTATTTTAAGATGTGTTATATTTGTTTATGCTGTGGAACATTTGATTTAATGATGGAAAGATGTGTTGCATTTTTTTATGGTGCGTTTGTTTAAATCCATAAAGCTGTGTTACTTTGCCTGTCTAAACATCTGATTTGTCTAGTAAAGAGCTGAACAGTCAATAGCAAGGCAGGAGAGAGGATAGGCTGGGCTGGCAGGCAGAGAGAAAATATAGACAAAATCTGGGAAGAGAGACTGAGGAATGAGAAAAGAAAAAGGAAAGAGGATATTAGAGGCCAGGCACTCATCTATACAGCCAACCACAGAGTAAGAAGTAATAAAAGGCACACAAAATACAGAACGGTAAAAGCCGAGAGGAAAAAAGATAGATGGGATAATTTAAGTTAAGAGAAGCTGGCTAGACACAAGGCAAGCTAAGTTTGGATATTTATGAGAAAGAAAGAAAGAGAGAGAGAGAGAGAGAGAGAGAGAGAGAGAGAGAGAGAGAGAGGAAGGAAGGAAGGAAGGAAGGAAGAAAGGAAGAAAGAAAGCAAAGAAAGGCCTCTGAGAGAATTTATGTGGGAGCTGAGTGGTGGGCCCCTAAAAACAGTCAAAGAGGAAAAACAACAACTACACTACTCTGTTCTGCTCTGCTCTGCCCCTAGAGCCTCTGGGAGGTGACAGCCTGCACTCACTTTTTAAACAGCATGTCTGTTCTGAGCCTACCTGGGCATTCTAAGTCTATATGAATGCTCTTGTCCTGTTCCTTCTTGTCTGGATCTGTGAAAATGGACCCGATGAAGAAAAAACACTGTAGCTACATGAGTTCTGTTAGAGAGGAGAAAAATGTGCCCTCCAGCCCACTCTGCTAATGAGGGACAAGGCCCTTAACAGAAGTGCCAGGCATCTGATCCCAAGACATACATCTGCCCCACAGAGAATCATAGCAGAAGAACATATCCCATTTCTAGAGTGGAAGGACCTCCAACACTCCTCTGGGAGACGGACATAAGGGCTTGGTCACCCCATATCTTGAGCTATGCCACATCCACTTTAGAGTCGGGCCCTTCTGAAACATGGAAAAGAAGATGCCTGGCCCTCAGTGACACTCTGGGAAGGAACCTTCACTAAGCATCACACCTCAGTGACCCACAACACTACCCCAGCATTAACTCTTGCTTCAGCCACTGAAACATTCCTACTAATCAAATAGAGTAAAACAAGACATTCAGCAAAACTTCATCTACCCCTGGAATTCTGAAAAGTAAATGACTTGTGTCCCTGCTATGGCTCCATTTTTAATTCAGTTTAGGTGTGTCTTATGCGTAGTACATATTGCTGTTCTTGTTTCTAATCTAAAAACACTTTTACAAACATCTATGTATAAGCATGTGAACATTATCGTTGTTATGCACTTCCTTATTGACTTTCTATGTGCACGTTTGTGTGCATGCCTGTGAACCTCAGCAGGTGTGTGTAGATCAGAGGTCAAATGTGGAGTTAGTCCAGGAACTGAACTCGATTATCAGTCTTTGGGGCAGGAGCCTTTACCTGCTTAGCCATCTTACCAGCCCTTAAGCTGAAGTTGGAAACATAGTGCAGAGACTGTGTCTCTGGCTGATAGTCCCCACTCCATAGTACTTTCTTCTGTTGCCTCTTAAAGAAAAAATTATTAGGGAAGGTTCTTATTTCAGCTCACTAGCTGGCATGTTAACATTTAAGAGTTAATTCTCAGCACAGGCAATTAATTCTCAGGCACATCTCTGAGTTCAAGGCTAGGATGATCTACAAAGTGAATTCCAGGACATCCAAGGCTATACAGAAAAACCCTGTTGAGAGAGACAGAGAGAGAGAAAGAGAGAGAGATGGATTGACAGATAGATAGATGGATAGATCGAGCACTTATTCTCAAAGGAGATAAAAGGGAAAATACATGAACTATTGCTGTTGTTTTAGCTTAGAGATTTACAAAAAGAATAAAAGACACCACTTCTAAAGGAGGTAACAGGCTTGCAGGACCCTCTCCTCCCAACCTTCTCCCTCCATTCCATGGGGACTCCTTGAACCTTGCAGCAGATCCAGGATTCCTCCTTCCACCATTCCTCTGTGTCTGAAGCCTATATATAGAAGCTCTGTACCAGGGGCCCACACTGGACTCCAGTAGGTGATTTCCACGGTTCTTCCTGTCCCCCATTACACTCTCTCATCCTCACCACCTAGCCCTGTAGCAAGTGCTTGCAGGAGCCTGTCCATCATCCTACTTCATTACCTGGGGACCATGCTAAACCTTGCAGTAGACCCCACTTTCCTCTTCCTGTGACCCTCTCCTCCCCACTCCCTCACTTCCAGCTTATCCTGATTCCTTCTTGTCAGCCCCCAATACCAGGAAGCACTTTGTACCTGGGACCCCAGTGGCTGCATCTGGCAGGGATTCAGATAGGGAGTCACAATATCCTTCCTGTCCTTCATTATGATCTCTCCACTCTCACCCTCAGATACATAACAACCTACATACATGTTTCCTTTTCCCACTTCAGCTCAATTCACTGGAGACTCCAACTCTTTCTTCAGACCCAGGGTCCCCCTAGCCCATTCAAGCCCGTCGTCTCTCCAGATTATTCTTTGCCTTAGGTCATCCTACTTACAGAAGGCCCACTTTCTATCACACCTCAAACTTCCTGGGGACCCCAACACTTGATGTAGACAGGAACCCATTGGCTCTTTCCTGGAACAACTCTAAGGCATTTTACCTAGCTCACCTCTATTCCTCTTTGCCGCCCACCAATCTGCAGAAGCACTGAATACCCAGGAACACAACCACCACACTCTCCTAAGATCAAGAGAGGGCAACAGAAACCAACAACAGAGCACCCACACAACAAAGACCAGACATCAACACCTAAAATCACCTCAGTCACCACAAACCCAGAGACCAAGACACCAGCATGGAAACACAAGGACTTCAAAGCAGCAGTTCTGAATATGTGCAAGGACCTCAGAGAGGATGTGGAAAAACCTTAATGACGTCTATGAAAACACAAAGGAACAGTGAGGGACGTGATGAAAACAGTTCAAGACATGAAAGTCGACATGGAACAGCTAAAGCAAACCCAACCTGACATAAAACTGGAAATGAAAAGACAAGGAAGTCAAACTCAAACCACAGAGTACACAAGAGGGAAGAGAATCTCTGGTGTTGCAGACAAGGCAGAAGAAATGGATACCTCAGTCACAGAAAATGTTAAATCTCTGCACAGCTCAGCAAACTTTGCTGTGTCACTAGGCAATGGTCCTTGTGACAATTTCTATAGCTCTCACTTGGTGAGAACAATTCCAGAGATATGATGTCCATGTCAGTGTTCAGTTGCCACTGTAGAACTGAGGGTGGCACTATAGCATCTGGATTCTCAGATGTCTGTGAATGTGCCTGCATGTTTTCTTAATTTAAATATTGCTTCCTGTTAATGAAATGACAAGTTGTCATTTTAAAACTGTGTTGACAAAGCATGGAATAGAAACCCTTTATTCTTTACCCAAATAGAGTTCTTCATCAAAATTAACACAACACACACACACACACACACACACACACACACACACACACACACACA